>NC_087202.1:145018725-145038725 GCF_015104395.2 Macrobrachium nipponense | reverse complement strand
GCATAACGTGAAATACCAAACTTTTGTTTTCAAAAGCAAGGGAAACCTTGTGAATTCATCAAGACGTTTCTAAATTAGAATGAACATGCACAATCTCCCTACAAAGATGTATGCAGTCATAATCATTAAGTTACTAAAACATCGGGGGGGGGTGGGTTTGCCCATCAGGGACCGTATTTTTCCTCTCGTCTCGGTATGTGATCTCCGGAAAACTTTGGAAAGCGATTTGCTGCTTGTTTTGAAAAACACATCTAAGGCAACAGACTGAATCCGAGACAGAAGGCTGTCTTACCATCACTTCAGGCTTAGGACTGGATTAGGTTCCTTTGGGAAGCTCATTTCCAGCTTTTTATTTTCAATGCATGTGCGTTGTGTTTATGTCGCGACTTCTGCTACTTTTCCGATTTCTAGCCGTGTTCCTGTGTATACTGTCCTTCAGTTGCTTTTTTTTTACTTTCTATAACCGGCCTCTCTCCTTCAATCTGCCTTTCCATATACATCGTTGTACTGATGATTGAATCATTGTATTCTTCTTAAGTCTCCCTGATCATTTGAACTCGGCTGAACAGGGAACTCGGCGATTTAGCACTTTCAAACCTCCAAGACAACACCTCAGTTTCTTTTTTTTTTTTTCTGTTGAGACTCATCAAATTCAATCATTTATTATCTAGTTTAAGTTCTCAGGTCTAGAGACATTTCGCGTTTCCGTTTTTCCTTCTAATTCTAACTATATTGCAGATACGGCATGGATGACAGTGCTAAATACAGCTTTAAGAAACGTGATGGTTATTCATAAGCTCTAAATTATTGTCTTCAAGTATATTAGGAAAACTACACGTTAGAAATAATTTCTCATTTTTTTTACACTATTACCTCACTGAACCAAAGCATCTTCTTCGTCCAAGTGGAGACTCTCTCTCTCTCTCTCTCTCTCTCTCTCTCTCTCTCTCTTTCACCGATACTCTTTGGTCAATGCTCTGCTGAGCTCTAAGGGAAACTCCTCTCTGCTCTCAGGCGCCGTTGCAACACCAATTAGCCATCTCTCTCATTTACTCTGTGGATATTGTTGATCCTCGAAGCACATGGTTCAGTTGCTGTCTTGATCTACGAAAGTTTGGTTTGGAACTGGTAATTTCAGATGTGGAATTTTTCGAACACTGCCGTTTATTCAGGGATCGTCTGCAAACGTTAAAGTTTCTCCCTCTTCATTACGGTTGGTTGTACCTCCCATCAACTTTAGTTCCTTTTGTTCGTTTTTTGCCTTTTTCCTTATATGAATATTGCCTCGACTGCTATTGATATGTTTTCAGGTATCATCACCACCCCTTCTTTTCCCCCTCTCTCATTTCTCTCGTTAGCACTTTGGAAATTTGAATTCCTGGAAGTGATTTAAATCAGCTAAATATATATATATATATATATATTGGTTTCGGTGACTGGGGAAAATACGAATCAGAAATATTTGAACTGGAAGGGAAGTTCTGAGAGTTCGAATTTGGAAAGTTACAATAGTGAACCAAAATATTTGTCTGCTACACATTTTCGAAGGAACATAATTAGCTTGTATTCGAGCATTATATATATATATATATATATATATATATATATATATATATATATATATATATATATATATATATATATATAGATTAGACGCTGATATTTGTTGTTTTCAGTTACTTTGTTACATTTCATCCCCATTCCCAACCCTTCATAATACTTGCCTTCCTACCAGGTGAACTTGGACCTAAAAGGCATTGTGAACGTCACTATTCGTCTTCAGTGACTTCAAGAACTGTGGATTAGATACTATTATCTGTACTTTTGGTTATTTTTTACATTTCACCACCTTCCCACAACACTCCTAGTTTATGGTATATAGTATATATATATATAATATATACTATATATATATATATATATATATAGATATATATATATATATATATACATATATATATAGTATATATATATATATATATATATTATATATATATATATATATATATATATATACTATATACATAAACTAGGGAGTGTGGGGGAAGGTGGTGAAATGTAAAAATAACCAAAAAGTACAGATAATAGTATCTAATCCACAGTTCTTGAAGTCACTGAGATGAATAGTGACGTTCACAATGCCTTTATTTTAAGTCCAAGTTCAACCCTGGTAGGAAGGCAAGTATTATGAAGGGGTGGGAAATGAGGGGGGAAATGAAAGTAACAAAGTAACTGAAAAACAAAAAAAAACAAATATCAGCGTCTAATCTATGTTTTTGAGGGTAGTTAAGATGAATAGTAACACTCCTGATGCCTTTTAAGCCCTAGTTACGCCCTGATAAAAAGGAGGAGTGAGGGGGTGACATGTATAAAAATACCAGAAAATTATAGATATTTGGTCTAACCTATATTTTTTGAGGTTACTAAGATAATAGTAAAACATCACTCCCGATGCACTTTATATCCAAGTTTAGTCCTAGTAGAAAGGAGGGTGGACATGTAAAAATAACCAAAAACCAAGGTTATTGGCGTCTAAGTATAGTTTTCAAGGTCACTAACAAGAACAATGACACTCCTGACACCCTTAAGTCAAAGTACAAACCCGATAGGAATGGGGTGAGTAAGGGGGTGAAAAATAAAATGTCACAAATGACAGATATTAATGTCTAATCCATAGCTTAGCTTGCAACGAGGTCACCCAGAGAATTAGAGACATTCCTGATGCCCGTATGCCCAAGTTTAGCCCTAATGGAACGCGGGTGAGAAGTGGTGAAAATTCTGGGTATTGTAACTGAAATGCCTATCTTAACAGGAGAGAGAGAGAGAGAGAGATAGTTTATCAGTTGTCATTCAGTCTTCTGGGAAGTGCCAGGTTGGCCTGCTAGCGCGTGTGTGTGTCTATATATGTGTACACACACATATGTATGTATATATATATATATATATATATATATATATATATATATATATATATATATATATATATATGAATTTTGAAGGCATGGAAAAGTTGGGAAGAAGTTTGTCAGTGCATTAGGACGCTATCAGCATGTACGAAGAAATGGAGCTTAGACACTCAACAAGGAGAGACTACTATGAGATTCAGGGTCTCTGTAACACGGTTTTTTTTGGACTTTTGTTTGCTCCTTGTCAAAGCATCAGATGTAGCTGAAAGTTGACATATGTATATTTTACAACCACACACAAATTTTGTCAGCATTATCAATAACCTAAACCCGATAGTTGATTTTTATAGAGTAAAAATGATCTAGCCGACGCCATGGCCAATGATTACGAGCCAAGAGTCGAA
Organism: Macrobrachium nipponense; assembly: GCF_015104395.2. NCBI lineage: Eukaryota > Metazoa > Arthropoda > Malacostraca > Decapoda > Palaemonidae > Macrobrachium > Macrobrachium nipponense. The sequence continues at coordinate 145,035,415 of NC_087202.1, read as the reverse complement.
AAACATTCATTACGTAAGCAAGGTAAACACACCTTTTGACGAAATGTTGCCCCGCCCATCCACTAGACAGAAACTCCATCGTCTCTGAAACCCAAAGACTTTATGAATGGCGGAATGATACATAGATGTGGGTGGGTATCAGTGCTAGCGTAGTAATACTACTGTAGCAGTAGTGCTGCAACAGTATAGCAGTAATATACATGAATTAAACGTTTAGGCCAACTGCTGGGATCCTGAGGATCATTTAGCACTTCTTACAACTAATCGAGAAATCAGTTTTTATAGACAAGATGTTAAATCTTCTAATCCAACAATGCCCATGATAGCCTTCATGTTATCCTGAATTATAATGAGGCAAAAGTGGGTGGAGCCTCATGAGGTCATCATTCTGACGATAATTATTGGTGAAGGTTTAAAGCCAATATACGGTACGGCTATTTTTTTTTTTTCTCTTCAGTAAATAGGTAGATAGCCAATAATAAAAATTGCTTGACATTGGATATATAGCAGTTATCAAATCAAGCTTGTCTACTATTTTGAAAGTTACCAACTATTTCCCATACATCTTGTCAATCTGATTGCGACCTATAAAGTAGACTGTAATTCTTAGGAAAACTTGTTTTGGGAGTTAGACTAATAATCGTACTGTTTTTGTATGTAATAAAACATATTTTGTTGGTTTGTTCATTATGACAATTATCAGTGGAGAGGTTCCAGAGTTCATAAAGGAAAATGTACTGCTTTGCTTGTATTTAAATTTGTATGTTATTGTTGCCAGAGGTTTAGCCTTCGTTACGTATAAGCCAATCATCCATCGAGAAAGAGGGAGGAAATGCTATCATAAGTTTACATAACGAGTGCGTTCGAAACCTTTTCTCTGAGTAAGTTGGCCCCGTCTTCAAAAAAGGTAACTTTTACATTATAAGTACCAAATTTACTCAACCTACATAATGCAGAATACAGTCAAAATTTATGTGTAGATATAATGTGTATTCTGAATAAGCGTTATATTTATGAAATGCACAGATAAAAAAGTTATTGCGAAAAAACCGTGTTACAGAGGCCCTGAATCTCATAGTTAAGTCACACGTTTGGAGGTTTGATAAGAGCATATATATATTTTTCTGTCTAGCTTCCTCCGATTCTTGCCAACCATGTAGCACTTATTGCCCTTTGTGATCTCAATATGGGCCAAGGCGGTGATTCGAGGCTAAGAAAATAGCAGAGATATTTCCATTGAAGCAATCTGGTCTTAAAACAAAGCAGATATTGGATCAGCTGGGTGCAAAAGGGCGTTCAGTTCAGCGGTGGGTTGCCGCAAAGATTTAACGAAGGTGGGCAAACTATGAGATTCGTCTCAGGAAAAGCACCCTGGTATTCCTGAAAACTTCTGATCAAAGTTTGACTGTTCTCAAGAGTCAATTAGAAAGTAACTGATGCTTGAGAACATTGAAACATTTTTTATTTTGTTTTATCACGATTGTTTGAAATTTCCCACACCTTGCGAGAGGTTACCCAAAACTCACTGCGTAGCCTGGAGATAAAGTTGCCATTTGCCGCTAACCTGTAAACTTATCGTGTGCAAATACCGTGTTGTTTACGAGACTGTATAATCTCAGTTGTTTTAATATACAGTGTAGAGTTCTAAAAACTCGGGAAAGTGTGCATTCCCTCTTGTTGGCAATACCTACGCGATACGAAATGGCATTGGGTTAAGTTAATGTTTATAACTCAATTTCATTCGGGACGTGTGAGTCCAGCAATTTTTCACATAAAAGGATCGTACCCTTTTTCCTATAATTATTAACGTAAGGGCAAACGAAGCGCAAATGAAAATGTAATTTCCCTTTTCGTATTAATCCATAAATTTGTAAAACCAAGCAAAAGTCTCATTCATAACAACGTAAGTGGTTAGGCGACTTCATTCATAGATTTTAGGCTGCCGTAAGAAGGGAAGAAAATATTTCCACAATTTTTCACCCATTTAACTGAAGCCTGAACAACAATTCGCTCACACACCAGGTGTCCTGCACGTGCCAGCTCTGCTGCCCTTTAGCTTAGTAGATGACCTTGAGCTGTCACAGCTCTGGCCGCCATAACCAAAACAAATCTCATGTGACGTCACTCGCCGAGTAGAGTGACCGTGCAAACCCTTCTGAACACGTGCTAGTTAGCTCAAAACTAAAGCAAAGTAAATTCTTTGTGCATGGTACATTGAAGACTTGTATTTAATACCTCTAGGGCGAAATTTATTTCTATGTTTTCAAAATATGCGCATATCTTCGTCAAAACTAATTCCTTACGAAGAACATCGCTTAATCATTCGTACACTTATACATTTGTTTGTTATACTCTTACGTGACTGATTCCTATTTGCCCAGAACAACTTAAATTTATAATGTACAAAAACCTTAACCCTTCTTCGCCAATGTCCCATGTCTCTCCACCAAAATTGTTTTCCTTGTAAGATTTACATACCAATTTTTCTTCATTCAAGTGTTGTATTTTAACTATAATTTGCTCAATAACCATCTTTTACTTTTTTAACCTTTTTACTTATGTAAACAAAATAATAAGATGAATTTGCAAAATTGTTTTTTAAAAGTATTATTCTCAAAAGGCATAATTACTCGAAAGTCAAATCTCTATTCTTTAAATGGACATTAATATTCTCAACAATATTGGCTTCCGAGGAATTGATAGTTCGACAAATGATAGTTCGAGAAATTCTTTTCGAGCAATTGCTTTCGAGGAATTTACTGTCGAGGAAATGATTTCGAAAAATTTGCCGCACTCCCCGAACCTAACCCGTATTGAAATTCCCGTTAATATTTTTCTTTTGTAAAGATATCAACGAAACTTGCCACCCAGCCTGCCCCAAAACAAAACCTTAAGTCTCCAGAACAAATCAATTTCATTCTCCACAAACGCCCCAGCGGTATCAGTCGGGCCTTGTCCATGCACAAGAACAAAAAAACTAAGCTGTTCTTCGTGAACATCCTTTGTCCTATAAAGGGACAAATCAAAATACCAATATTCCTTGAAACAAAATCTTAAATTTGCGCTATAACCGGTCTCGTCCGATTATATGAACAACCAAAAACCTATGTTCTTCGAACGAGAACCACAGCGTTCTACAGAATGAAACCTAAAATTCGAGCTGTAGCCTGTCTCATCTCATCCATGTGTGAATAAAAAACACCGTGTGAACGAGAACTCCAACATTCTACGGAAATCCATAAACCTTGCTTTAATAGCTGGCTTCATCCATGTGGAAAGCTACAAATGCTCTATCAAACAAACATTAACATTCATGCTCGATCTTAGGCATGAGCTCTGCGCCCCAAAAGAGATCTCAATAATTTAGTTCCCTCCATAACTTTTACGGTTGACAAAGAAGGCTGTTACAGTTGAGAGGTCAGTTGTAAGATTAGCTACAAGTTTAAAATACTCAGAAACTTACAAAATAACAATCGTATAATTAACAATTACTCCTCACACAAAGTAGATGTAAAACTCTCAGAATTAAGATCAATGTTTCATAGAGCTCTTGATATCTGCAGTCCGAAAATTTATCAATGAGGAACAAGAATTTATATATCAAGTTGGTATTGAAAATGATTTTAAATTGGAAGATACTGATTATAGTCTAACATTAGTAAGAAAAACATTTTACTCATATGAGGAGAAAACCAGAAAAAAAAAAGAGGTACCATCCCACATAAGAGTATAGTTTACCCTCTTAAGCTTGCTTGGTTTGAGGGCAACATCACCATACCCTAGCACCAATGGCAAAGCTTTAATTCATAATAGTCCGGAAAAACAATGAAGGAGTCATTTAAAAAGATACCATGCAAGTGCCGTAGATTTTATGTAGGACAATCTGGGAAGGCAGCTGAAAAGCGTATTTTAAAATCATAAATATAATATACGAACAAATAATATTAGCAATGCTTTGTGTGCTCACAGTAATATGTGTAATTTACCGATTGACTGGCTCGGGTCAAAGATTTTATTTAAGAGCACAGGTGTTATTGAAAGACATTTGATAGAGACAGCTGCGTTGTTCACAGCACAAAGGGATAATTTTTAATTTATCGCCTGGTTTGTATAAATTAAATCCTCTTATTTTACTTGCCATGAGACCTCAGTACAAATTCGTTAATGGCATCCGTTAACTATCATATAATATATGCCTGTTATTTGTACTTAGTGTTATGCTGTTTCAAATGGACGTATTATCTCATTTGATATTTTAGTATTTTTCATTTGTTCAACTACTATTTTTATTATTTTACTGCTGAATGGTTTGTAGCTCAAACCACTAGTTTTTGGTAACGGTATTCCACATGTTTAAGATCTTAGACTGTTTTTTGGCTACATACATTCTAAACTTTATCTTTTTCCTCAATAAACGTTCCATTGGAGCACGACACTGTTTGGCAATTTGTAAGAAAAAAACGCTTTTCATTTTCCTATGTGAAATACAATTGCATATATATATATATATATATATATATATATATATATATATATATATATATATATATATATATATATATATATATATATATATATATAAGTATATATACATGCATACATGTATATATGCATGTATGACTTGTGTGGTTCAGTTTGTAGCGCCCTTGCATTTCAATTGAAAAGACCTGGGTTCCACACATCAATCTGTGTTGGTAACTTCTATGTGTGAGCGCGATATTTTTTAAAAGAGAAACTGTAGACTTTAGAAAGCCTGAATATTCATTTACCGAAGGAACATATCAAGAAGACAAGTAGAAAATCGATTAGATCGACGATGCTTATTACAAATTCATCACATGAATACACATTAGGTAAACGATTAGTTAGGAAAATAACTTATTACAGATTCCGAAACGAATCATACATAACAAATCTGGAGGAAAGCTAAATTTTAGCTTTGGAATGAAGACAACACTTTAAATTCTAATTGAAAAATTATGTAACAAATAACACACACTATCAACACATCTAAGTCAGTTGCACGAGAAAGTCTCTGCTAGAGATCACCAAACTTGCCAAGTGACATTCATTTGCCTGTTAAAAAAAAATAAAATAAAATAAAAACATTCCAGGTTCTTCGGACAGCGAAGAACTTGTGTGAATAAAATTGTGGATAGTGCGAGACAGCTCATAAGGGTTTGAAGTTGGGCGCTGCTCTAAACATAGTTTCAAATTGTGCTACAGTATTTTAGTTTTACAGTTCGTTTCGTAATTATGATAACAAATACGAGTGAGATAGCCATACATACTACACATTACACGTAGTATGCATGTATCTATGTATGTATGTATTAGTATATATATATATATTATTATATATATATATAATATATATATATATATATTATATATATATATATATATATATATATAATATATATATATATATATACATACATACATACACAATACATACATACATACATACATATACATACATATACGTGTAATGTGTATATGTAACGTATACTATCTCACTCGTATTTGTATCGTCGTCGTTATGTTGCGTCTTAGGCAGCGTGGAACTTCGAGAACTTCCACCAACGTGTCTCCCGCAGAGGATCGTCTTCACCCATCGAAACAACAAACAGTCGTTCTACTAACAAAACAACGCAGGACTAAGTGAACTGGGTCACACGGAAGCGCAGACGGAAGAAGCGAAGCCCATGATGTCATGAAAACACCGCAGACTTTCCCCTAAATATCAGCTAAGTATAACTTTTTTATTCATTCATTGTGTAACTTTGAGTGTCCTCTTATTGCAGGTCGAGTGATCGGTTTTTCCTGGGGTGAGTACAAGACATCCTTAATCTTACTTTCTTGCAGGAATCTATTCATCTTTGGTAATTCGTCCCTGCAGGCTTTTTATCTCTTTGTTTTTCCAAAACCATTTTTTTTCAGAAGTTCTCCTGAAATATCTTTATCATATATCTGTTTAATCTTATCATTTCGGGGGACACTATTATATCGTGACACATTTTTTTTTCATATTGCATATGCATTTACGCAGTGGACGTGTGTATTCATACAGATATTTTGATAGGGGTCGCTAGGTACCGTAGTGGTAAGAAAAAACAAAAAGTAAAGATGTCCAATCCAGCACTGAGTACCCCTGCACCCAGCAACCCCACACCCAATAACCCAGTGGCAACATTAGTTTAGCGTCAGGTCAGCAATCGTCCCTTTTCAAGGCCGTGTTAACAGGTTTTTGCCCCAAGGCGTGGAATCTTGGATCTCATCTGTGGATGCTCATTTAAAAGCAAAATGCATCACTGTACTGTCCATACAATTACGGAAGCTAAAAGCTTCATAGACTTTGCAGAGGGGGATGCAGGTCGTACCTGACGGGGCGTCTCATTCCAAGAGGCGGATACATGGGATGAATTTAAAATTAGATTACGCACCATATATAGCAGTGAGGAGGCCTTGGATGTGTTTTTAGCTTTGAGGAATATCCTTAATTTAATCTCTATGACTCAACTTAACGTGGTGGATCGGGTGGCGGCACTAATTGGGACAGGTGAATGAATTTTTTAATCATGGATAACTTGAATAAATCTACTTGGCTGTAAAAATTTTTTAGGCTCACATACTTAACTTTCCTGACAGCTATGTTGCCAGAAGCCCTGGTATGGTGTTTGATGAGGAGCTTATTGCCCAACAGCATGGAACTAGACATATATAAACAAATTAAGAAACATATGTCTAAGTGTGCAGATTTAGATCCCTGCTTGTTCAAGTTTTTGCAAAGAATGAAAGTAAACCACAGCAAGTACATATATTTAATAATAACGCAGCGAGGGATAACTTGTTTTAATTGTAAACATGCAGGTCATATGATTTCAGGTTGTCGCACGCGTTATTGTTCAATCATAATAGCTCAAGTCATTCTTACTCTCGATGTTTCTCACTCAATCAGCAGCAAAGTAATGCTAAAAACACACAAAACGTTGCCAATGATAACAAGAAGAAGAATCCACATTATTATAAAAAGAAACAAGTAAACAGTAACTGCCCAGAATCAGAAACAAGCAAATCGGGATTCAGGGAACTCAGTTCCTGGGCCGTCTAGCCAAAACAAAACGTCAGAGTCAGTCAAATTTTCCGAGTGTTCAAAGCAAAGCAAACTCCCCGTAAGCGACTCCATCGGGGGAGAGAGTGATGTTGGGTCATTCATATCAACACCTTTTGAATAAAAAAAATAAATTGAATCACCTAGAAGTATTATGTGAATCCCAGAATTTTCCTATGAATCACACAACCGTATCAAATAAATCAGAGCAGGTTCCCGTAGAGTTTTCATACAATCACGCTACAGTAAAGTAATGATGAATTATGCCCTACTTTACATGCCGTAAATTTAGAGTATCATCCATTTACCGTTGGTTTTGATTCCAGTAGTCCACATAATATCATGGACTTATGGACTCACCGTTTGTTGTTTTCGAACTTCCCTATTGAGAAGTCCGGAGTATGACTTTCAGAAATTGGCAATAACGAGTTAAGTGTCGTAAGCGTAACTCAGATTCAGTACAAGGGTGGGTAAGCGCATGCTACAGATACCTTTATACTTGTAAAAAACATTGATATGTATCCAGTTGTAATTGTAGGATACCAATCTATGGGCATTACAAAACATTATCTTAGCTCCTCCCAAACATTGCAGGTTTATCAAAGGAAAATTCTATAAATCTCTAGCACATTAAAATCCGTTGGGACAAAAAAGAGACAGCTAATCAAACAATAACGTACATCAGTGTGCACGGAAAGACATATGACCGAGAAATGTAAATTTAAATGAAGCTTCTCTAACACAGGCGGGTAATGTCAACATCACATTCTGCAACAGACACACAATATGAAGAAAAGGATGCCATAGGTATGACTTATATACCTATAGGCTACCATGAAACTGAAAATCGGTTTTCTTACCTGGTGGGCAACTGTCGTCGTCTTCACTGACAACCGTGGAAAACCAGTGAATCCTGCCTCCCCCTGCAGATGAAGATATAGAGATCATTTATCAATTTAACAGTAAAAGAATATGTAAAATCGCCACAAAGTATAGCCTCATTGCGAGATCAATCCCAGTATTTATTTATGTCATCTTTAATCGAAAGAAAACTAGAATCTCAGGGCTTCATGGGGCACCGAATGGAATAACGAAATCTGAGACTGTAAGAATGGTGAATACACTGTCATGTGAAAACATCATGGTTTATACAAATAAATAAAAAAGGTTGGAGCAATATCAAATATGCTTCAATGTTAGTTTCACGAATCTGGATACTGTATGAACCCTCCCGGACCAATGTTCTACTAGATCCTCTATTTATCGTCCACAATTTTCTCGTTATCTTTCATTGAGATATGTTTGGGAGGTTTTAGCATAAATAAATAGATGTGACTTCATACTGAAAAGAAAAAATGTTTAAAATACCATTTTCGTAGTTTACTGCGTGAATTGTCAGATGCAGAAAACGGCGAGTTATTTGTGTTAAGATGAATTGACCACCCTTACTCGAATTCCATTAGGTGAATACACCTACCAATAATTTAAAATTTCACAGGAAAGGAAATCTTTTATGGGTAGCGGTTTGTAATTCCAGACTAGTTTTATTCACAAATAGAAAAATGATAAAAAGATTTCAGCTTGTACAGAAGTAACAAACTTAGAAGTCATTGCTAAAACTTGTACCCCAAGATACGAGGAATTAACTGCAGTTGTTCTTAGTAGAGAGATTCTTTTTTCTTCGGGTCATTCACCAACAACGTTGAAACAGACTGAAATACGGTGATTTCAGTAATTTACATTTCTAAGAAACTCTTAAAGAAGGATAATCTTAAAAAGGAGCGTTCAGAGTAACAACCACGCGTGATAAGACGAGATCCATATTAAACCTGCTACTAATGAAAGCGAAACATCCTTTCGCGAATCTCTCATTAAATAAGAAAATCCCTTAACCGTCCCGGTAAAGAAGTCATTGGCTGACATCTAACTCGTTTTCTAAGAAATTTCTCCCGTTTTTTTTTACGTCACAAGTCACTCCGACTCTATAGAGCCATCATTTTGCTCCTCGTACTCGGCGGAAATTTCGAAGGCGTTCTGATTGGTTCTTTGAACTGATTCTCTGCTGTCATTCATGGCCTGGACTCATTTTCATCCCTTTGCCTCGGTTATTTATTTCTTTTTTAAAACTAGGTCAGTCGGGTCTTCTCGATTTTCATAAAGTGATCGTTTCCCTTCGAGTTCATTTTTGTGACGCGAATATGGCGCTCTTGAACTCACAGTCGACCTAATTTGACTTACGATACCTTAAATTAATCTTGTCAGTTACATTTATTATAACAAATTTATTACACCTTGAGAAAGTCCTCTACAGTAATAGCTTCGTCTACCTGTTGTTTGGCCAATTTCAATTCCTGCCTCTGAGACTTAGGAAGATTCTTTTGTTTATCTGTTCAAACAACATCCACTTGAATATATATATATATATATAGATATATATATATATATATATATATATATATATATATACATATCGAGCTACAATGTCCTTAATATCTAATTCGCTCTACTCGGAATTAATATATTTTCATATATGATAAACTGAAGGGGAATTTTTCTCGATAATAGACTTGCCTGGACCCGGGCGCGAACCATGGAGCCTTTCAAATCCGGGAACGTCAGTGAAGCTTTACCTACTACACCACCGCAAGAGGCTAAAAGTTCATGCGCCTCTCACCCTCAAATACTTTCGCGCTCAGGTAATTAGTTGTTTGGCGACAACATCAACCCACCCACCTAAGCCCCGGTAGCATTGTAATGCTTTTGACAACAAGTAGCCAATCTATAAGTCATATCACATTTCCGTGATTCATATACATATATCGCGCTGCAATGTCCTTTAATATCTAATTCGCTCTACCTCGGAATTAATTATATTTTCATATATGCTTAACCGAAGGGGAATTTGTTTTTTCTCGATAATAGACTTGCCTGGAACCCGGGCGCGAACCCATGGAGCCTTTCAAATCCAGGAACGTCAGTGAAGCTTTTACCTACTACACCACCGCGAAAGAGGCTAAAAGTTCATGTCGCCTCTCACCCTCCAACACCATTCGCGCTCTGGTAATTCGTTGGTTTGGAGACAACATCAACCCACCTCGACCCCAGTAGCGTTGTAGCGCTTTTGACAACACGTAGCTAATCTATAGTCATGTCACATTTCCGTGATTCATATATATATATAGATATATATATATATATATATATATATATATATATATAGTATATATATATATATATATATATATATATATATCGCGCTACAATGTCCTTTAATATCTAATTCGCTCTACTCGGGATTAATATATTTTCATATATGCTTAACCGAAGGGGAATTTTTTCTCAATAATAGACTTGCCTGGGACCCGGGCATGAACCCATGGAGCCTTTAAAATCCAGGAACGTCAGTGAAGCTTTTACTACTCCACCACCGCAAGAGGCTAAAAGTTCATGTCGCCTCTCACCCTCAAATACCTTTCGTGCTCAGGTAATTCATTGGTTTGGAGACATCAACCCACCTCGACCCCGGTAGTGTTGTAGTGCTTTTGACAACACTTGGCCAATCTATAAGTCATATCACATTTCCGTGATTCATATACTTATATCGCGCTACAATGTCCTCTGATATCTAATTTGCTCTACCTAAGGAATATATTTTTCATATATGCTGAGATTTTTTGCTCAGATGGATAAATAGTGCAATTGAAGTCTGGGCTGTTCTAACTGAATACATAAGCTGCTTAATACGTTCATATAATTTTTTACTTGATTGACCGAAGTAATAAGACGGGCAATCCTTATAAGGAATTTTGTAAATGATGTAATTTGTTTGTTACGGGAGTATTCTTAATTAGCTTATCTTTAATGGTATTGTTATAAGAGAACACAACAATAATATTAAACTATCATATTGATTCTATGGTTTCAAATCCACGAAAAGTAAGATAAGCTAATTTTTCATTACTAGCAATACTATAAAACTTTTTGTGAGCTTTTTGATAATAATAAATCAAATATATGAGGTGGGTAGCAGAGATCGTTTCCTATCTTTTTTATGTATTCTATTTCTTGGTCAAGATATTGTGGACTCGTGATACGTAAAGTGCGTAAGAACATGGAAGTAAAAAAATAAAAAATTTTAATATTTAGATGGTGGCCAGAATAATAATGTACATATGTTAAATTATATGTGGGTTTCCCATAAATACTGAATTTACATTGGAAAGATTCTCTGTACATCTAGTAAGGGGATGACATTGTTATTTTCAATTTCAATAGTGAATTTTATGGATGGCACTAAATAATTCAATTTAAACAATAAATCATTTACATCAATACCAACAGGTAAGACTACTAAGTTGTCATATACATATCTGAACCATTTTAAGAGGACAAGTGTGATATTCGGGGTGGGATGTGTTGTTTTTCAAAAAAATTCCATATATATGTTTGAAAAGAGGGGTGGTAAATGGTTACACATGGCCATACCAAATATTTGTGGTAATATTCTCTATTAAAAATTTAAATTGTTTAATGTTAATGTTGTGTTCTCTTATAACAATGCAATTAAAGATATATAAAATTAAGAGTAATCCCGTAACAAATAACAACATCATTAACAAAATTACTTGTAAGGATTGCCCGTCTTTTTACGTCGGTCAATCAAGAAAAATTATGTGTACGTATTTAGCAGCATATGTATTCATTTAGAACAGCCCAGACTTCAAAAGCCCTATTTATCCATCTGAGTGAAAAATCTCATTGATCAAATTGAGGTGATACCTGTAAATGCTAGATCTAATGATTTTGCTTCAAGAAATTTACTGCAATCAGCAATTATACAAAAATCACTAATAAAAATAACCTAAATCTTAGTCTGGGATTGTACCATTTGGGACCCATATATTTGTAAAATGTTTATGAAAGACCTTAGAATAAATGAACTACTAATGAATTAATCCCACATGCTTATAGTTAATATCTCTCTCTCTCTCTCTCTCTCTCTCCTCTCTCTCTCTCTCTCTCTCTCTCTCTCTCTCCCCTAATACAAGATGTTCACGGTACAGTTAATCATTTATACTTGTTTAATGTTTTTATAAATAATACTTAGAAGACATTCACTATCCATTCCTGAATACTATTATGTAACTGAATAATAATAATAATAATAATAATAATAATAATAATAATAATAATAATAATAATAATAAGAATAATAATAATAATAATAATGACAATAATAATAATAATAATAATAATAATAATAATAATAATAATAATAATAATAATAATAATAATAATAATAATAATAATAATAATAATAATAATAATATTTATTATTATTATTATTATTATTATTATTATTGTTTTTTTTTTTTTTGCTCTATCATAGTCCTCCAATTCGACTGGGTGGTATTTATAGTGTGCGGTTCCGGGTTGCATCTTGCCTCCTTAGGAGTCCATACTTTTCTTACTATGTGCTGCCGTTTCTAGGGTCATACTCTTCTGCATGAGTCTGGAGCTACTTCAGCCTCTAGTTTTTCTAGATTCCTTTTCAGGGATCTTGGGATCGTGCTAGTGCTCCTATGATTATGGGTACAATTTCACTGGCATATCCCATTTCCTTCTTATTTCTATTTTTAGGATCTTGATACTTATCCATTTTTTCCCTTTCTCTCTCTCAAAAACTCTAGTGTCCCATGGTATTGCGACATCAATGAGAGACTTTCTTCTTGACTTTGTCAATCAACGTCACGTCCCTGGTCTATTTGCACATATCACCCTATCTGTTCTTATCCAATAGTCACAGAGGATCTTTGCCATTGAATCATGCCCCTTTTAGTACTGGCTCTGTGCAAGTGCCGGGCATTCGCTTGCTATGTGGTTTAGCTTGCTATGTGGTTTATGGTTTCATTTTTCGTATTGCACTTCCTACATATGGGAGAGAGTTTATTTCCGTCTATCGTTCTTGAACATATCTGGTTCTTAGGGCCTGATCTTGTGCCGCTGTTATCATTCCTTCAGTTTCCTTCTAGCTCTCCCCTCTGTAGCCATTGCCATGTGTCATCGCTGGCTAGTTTCTCTTTAGTCTGTCTCATGGATTGTCCGTGCATGGTTTGTTGTGCCAGTCCTCTGTTCTGTTTGTCATTGTCCTGTCTCTATATATTTCTGGGTCTTCATCTACTTTTATTAGTCCTTCTTCCCATGCACTCTTTAGCCACTCGTCTTCACTGGTTTTCAGATATTGCCCCAGTGCTCTGTTCTCGATGTTGACACAGTCCTCTATACTTAGTAGTCCTCTCCCTCCTTCCTTTTGTGTTATGTATAGTCTTTCCATATTTGCTCTTGGTGTAGTGCTTTGTGTATTGTCATATGTTTCCTGGTTTTCTGATCTATGCTGCGGAGTTCTGCCTTCGTCATTCCACTATTCCTGCACTGTATCTGATTACTGGCAATGCCCATGTGTTTATAGGCTTTTATCATATTTCCGGCGTTGAGTTTTGACTTGAGGTATCGCCTTGAGTCTCTGCATATATTCTTTCCTGATCGTGTCCTTCATCTCTTGGTGTTTTACATCCCCTCCTTCCATTATTCCCAGGTATTCGTATCCAGTCTCATCTATGTGTTGATGTTGCTCCCATCTGGTAGCTTTATCCCTTTAGTTCTCGTTACTTTGCCTTTTTGTATGTTGACTAAGGTGCATTTTCTATTCAAACTCCATCCTAATGTCCCCAGATACAATCCTTACAGTCTGGATTAGGGTATCTATCTTGATGCTCTTACCATACAGCTTGATGTCGTCCATGAACATCAGATGGTTGATTCTGTTGTCCCTTTTCTTGAGTTGGTACCCGGCATCCATCTTCTGTAGTGATTTTGTCATGGAATCATGGCTACTACGAAGAAGTAGTGGGGACAGTGAGTCGCCCTGGAAGATCCCTCTCCTGATATTAAACCTCTGCTAGTCTTATTTCAGAGCTTGTAAGTATTGTATTCCAGTTGCGCATTGTATTTTTAAGGAAGCTGATGGTGTTTTCCTCTGCCCCATATATTTTCAGGCATTCTATTAGCCATGTGTGTGGTATCATGTCGAAGGCTTTCTTATAATCTATCCATGCCATGTTTAGGTTGGTCCTTCTCCTACTGTTCTTTCATTACCATTTTGTCTATCAGGAGCTGGTCTTTTGTGCCCCTACACTTCCTTCTGCAGCCTTTCTGTGGTGGGGATGGTGTTTGTCTCCTCTAGGTAGTTGTATAGCCTTCACTGATGATACCTGTTAGTAACTTCCACAGTATTGGTAGGCAGGTGATAGGCCTGTAGTTACTGGCTATATTTCCCTTACTCTTGTCTTTTTGTACTAAGGATGTTTTTCCTGTGGTCATCCATTGGGTGCATGGTGATTTGAGATACAATGCTGGAGTTGTTCTGCTATTCGTGGGTGTAGGGCTTGAAGTTTTTGAGCCAGTATCCATGGACTTCATCGGGACCTGGGGCTTTCCAGTTTGGCATTTTCTTTAGTTGGTTTTCTGACTGTCTGTCGTGATCCTCTGTGAATCTTTGTTTTATTCTCCTGTTTCTTCTTCCTTGACTTCCTAGAGCTATGTTTTATGTTTGTTGTGTGATACCAGATTGCTCCATATGTTTTCCCAGAGTCTCTACTTGGTTCGGCTTCAGGAATTTCTTGGTGGTTGTCTTCCTCTCTTAGTTGGCTGTATAGTCTTTTCTGGTTAATTCCGAATAGTTTGTTCTGTTGGTATCCCTTATTCCTGTTCATGTACGTTGGATCTTATGTGCTTTGGCCTTAACCTTCTATTGGGTTGTTTAGTCCCCTTTCTGTACTTTGTATTTCTCGTTGAGTTCCTCCCTTGTTCCCTTGCTTCTTAGCCTTTTTTCTGCCATCTCTTTTTGTTTACTCAAGTCAGATCTCATCACGATGATTGCTTTTCAGGCGCCTTTCCAAAGGAGGTTGCTATTTGGTTTCTGTTGGGTTGGTTGGTGCTGGTGGTGTTGGTGTTTGAATCCCCATCAGTTCTGCTACTAATCTTGCTCCTGGATATGCCAAGTATTTGTTTCTGTTATACTGGTGGTGTGTATTATGCCCATTATTCATTGACGTCACTTGTTTTCTCCCTTAATTATTTGTTGGCATGTAGGCTTTCATGGAGGGGATCTTTGTTCTCTCTGCATCTGGCTCCATCCATTGTCTAATCTTTTCTACCCATTCCGTCCTCTCTGTTACTTCGTCGGTGTTTCTTCGTGTGTCGTTGTTTTGATCATCATCATCCCTATCGTCTTCTGTGGCATCTTCTCTCAGTTCGTTTTCGTGTAATTCGTTGTCATGTGACATTTCCCTTTCCAGTTCTTCTCTTTCTGTTGGGGAGAGCCAGTTTCTTTTTCTTTATGTTCCTTACTTGGTCTGCCAGCTCTGCTCTGTTTGAGGGGTGTTATTCCTCTCATTCCAGATGTTGATCAACCTTCTTCTATATCCTCTCTCCGTCGGGTTGCTTCTGATGTTACATCTCCATATTTCCTTATTTTCTTCTCTTGTCCATTTCTTCCTTTGGTTTTCTTCTGTAGCTCCAATCTCAGGTTTTTGGTTACTTGTTGTTGTGGTGGTCAGTTGCTGGATGACGACTCCAAGTATCTGACCGTCTTCCCCTTCAATTGGGTTGAATACCTGGCTGCCGGACGAAGCTCCTCTGTTGCCAGAGGTTCCATCTACGTCGTTGTCGTTATTCCTTCATTTCTTTCCATCATTGCTGAGTTTTGCTATTTAACCCATAGCTGGGACCCTACCCATCAGGGATAGGTACTTATTTACAGCTGAGTAGACTGAGGAAATTATGGTAAAGATCCTTTCCAAAGGAATCAACGCCAGCCCAATGTTGCTTAACCAGTCCATTGACGACGTAACCCACTCTGCCAGGGCGCCACATTATTATTATTATTATTATTATTATTATTATTATTATTATTATTATTATTATTATTATTATTATTATTATTATTTTATTCTAAGGGGTCCCACAATAATAAAAAGATGTTGCGAGTCAACAATCGTCAACGACTCTATGTTTGTTTTTTAAATTCACCTCTGTACCTAGTGCACCTAATTGCTCATTTGGACTGAAGATGAACTCAGGGAAGGGTTCGAAAGGTGTTTGTAAAGAGTTTTAAAAATTATACACGGACTCGTAACATTTTTTATTATTGTGGACCTCTTAGAATATATATACTCTTGTTATAGAGTTTTCCCAATATTGTTATTATTATTATTATAATTATTTAAGAGAATGACAGAATTAATCGAAGATTTCTATAAAGATTTCTCAATATTCTGATATTCATTTGTCCGGCTCAGCGAGACTATTGAGTACTTAACCTATAAAATGGTGTCAAATTAGAAGTTAAATCTGGTATTTTCTTATTCTGATGTCTAATCGAAGGTCAAAATCTGATATTTCTTTTCTTGAATTATTGGTAATATAAAATATATATAAGAATATATATTAATTGAGAAGATAAGGATACAATCTGGTGACTACAACTGGATTTTAGAAGTCTTGCATTTTTTCTAG
>NC_087202.1:145003725-145008725 GCF_015104395.2 Macrobrachium nipponense | reverse complement strand
AAGGGACAGACGTTAGACAGACTGGTGTATAATTTCCTGGCTCTTCTCTTGGACCTTTTCGTAGACTTGGGGTACGTTACTTAGTGTCCATCCTTTAGGTGCCTTTCGTATGCTGAGATTTCCTGTAGAGTTTGTAGGTGAGGAACTATCTCCTCTTTTTAACTCTTTTTATATCTCCTTTGATTAATCCATCCGTGCTAGGATATTTTTACTTTTTAATTTCTTCTATTTTGTTATTAATGTCATCTTTTGTAAATATTATGTTGTCAAGCGGTTCTGCACCTTCATATTTAATTGCTGTTCTGGGATTGAGGCAGTGGGGCCTCAATTGTTGAAAACACTAGTTTAAAAAAAAAACTTATTCCATAACTCTGCTTTTTCCAAGTCTGAATTCACTAGGTTTCCTCTAAGGACTTTTCT
Organism: Macrobrachium nipponense; assembly: GCF_015104395.2. Taxonomy (NCBI): domain Eukaryota; kingdom Metazoa; phylum Arthropoda; class Malacostraca; order Decapoda; family Palaemonidae; genus Macrobrachium; species Macrobrachium nipponense. The sequence continues at coordinate 145,008,305 of NC_087202.1, read as the reverse complement.
TAAATGGATGCAACCCTCTTTATCCTCATTTATCTTTTGCTTCTTTACTAATTTGTCCACCATTCCACTGACTGAGAGAGAGAGAGAGAGAGAGAGAGAGAGAGAGAGAGAGAGATGTCGCAGTGAGTGCTATGGCTATCATTCATATAACCGCACATATGGAAAATGATGAATATTAAAGAGAGAGTGAGGAGAGAGGAGAGAGAGAGAGAGAGATGCAGGCGAGTTCTAAGGTTACATGCATGTAAGCGCACACATGAGAAAATAATGGATATTACAGAGAGAGAAGAGAGAGAGAGAGAGAGAGATGAGAGAGAGAGAGAGAGTGTTAGAGTTCTCTAGTTGCCAAGTCATCAGATTTTTATTTGACCCTACCCCACTAATTTTATTTTGCTCTATACATCCTTCTCTCCAAAACTTAGACTGTTTAGTCTTTTGGTGATGGAATATTCCCTGAGATCTGACTTATTGGTCGTTTCTCTTGAGCCAGAATCCTTCTGGTCACATTATGATCCCCGTTCATTCTTTCTTTGACGCTATCGTTCCACGGCCGTCCGCAACAGGCGTTTTTTTTCTCTTTTTAATTTGTTTCCTCTCGAGTTATAATATATAAGGATTTTCATATCCTCAGAAATGATGTAAATCAAACCAAACCTTACGCCAACCCGCCCACCAGATGTACTCTTTTCCATATGCTTTTAGTCTGATGATTAAAATTCTCTTTTCTCACAGAATTCAGAATTTCATGGTGGTGTCTGTTCTCCTCTTTCGTTCTGATTCGCTATCTCTTCATTAACAGATATGGTGGCTGAGTTTATTTTGAAGGACAGTAGACTCTATAAAGAGTGAGATGGACGGTTTTCATACGGCTTCGTAAGTATTTTTTTATGAATTGAACGGCAGTATGGCACTCCTATACCGATATATACTGTTTTTTCTTTTTTACCCATGTTTTTACCCCTTTTTAAAATAGCAGTAATACAGTTCACTTGTATTTTCATGAGATTAACTACAATGACTCTAAAATTTTCATTTAATTCCTATCATAGCACTATGATGCATGCTGGCTCAAACATTCTATATTATTTGAAACGTTAGTTTTGTGCATTTGTTCCGCTCTCTTTTGTCAGTACAACGAAATTGTTTTAATGAATATTCAGCTTTTGCAGCGTCCCATTTCTGTTTAATTTTCCGCGCACTTTGATGTCATGGTGTGCTTTTCCAATATGTCCACAACGTTCAGTTCTGATAAGGTAATATATATCACCAATAAAAAGAGATATGAATAGATTGCCAAAGCAAACAATTTTCTTTTGGGTACGAGAGAAATTAAAAAAGTATATTGTACATACTTCTAATACAACACAAATCTGCACCTAATTCAGAATGGAGAATGTCTTTAGCACAAATGCTTTCAGCATCCCTCATCACCTCCAGGATCAGTGATGAACAATGGAAGGTTTCAATGAAGCCTCTTTTTCTTGCAGCTTTCTGTCCTCTTCTGTGACTGAGGCTTCGTCCCCATCTTGTGGTTGTGACAATTCTCTGTTTTCTTTGGCAGAAACACGCCGTTAATTTTAGTCTTGCCTTTGCTGCTGGAGTGTCCATAATACTTCATTGTTTGCAAAATAACAGTGTCAATGTTGCCAGTGAACTGTAAGACCAGCAAGAAACTACTAGCAAGATTAAGATAGAGCTTGACAGTCATCATCAATAAAGTTCACTTATCTCTCATATCTTGATAGCATCTAAATCTTTGTGTGTTCAATTTTTAATAGAGAGAGAGAGAGAGAGAGAGAGAGAGAGAGAGAGAGAGAGAGAGAGAGAAATTACTCCTGTATACATTGAATTCTTGAGACTGCGCGTCCTAACTGTAGCAAGCGAATGATCGAATGCCATTAAGTTTGAAAAATATAGCATTAGTTGTTTTATTACATTAATTATAATGAATAATTCATGAACATATCCATTTAAAAATAGAAGCAAAAGTAACGTTTAGAAATTTTTTAATAAAATAGTCGCTGCAAAACACCATTTTTGTAACTTTATTCAAAAGATGAAACACCATTAAGTCATATAACACTGTAAATTCTCAATATACTTAGAGGAAGTAAGAAAAACGTATTTTAATTATAAAAGTCAACAGCATTAAAACGGGGAATTATGGAAATCTTTTTTGTTTGATTTTCTCTTATTTTTTTGCTGATTAAGTACTCGCAAATTTCATCATTCTAAAACTGAAATTCTTTTCGTAATGCTGAGAAAGCTTTGACATAACTCAGACAAAGATATATCGTTTTGTCTGGTATGGTATATCAATTATACGTTGCTCTCTTAAAACTAATAGAAAGTGTACGTTTTCACGAGTTTTAGTTATATCCATATGAACTTTATCAACTTGAAATTGAAATCCGACTCTCAGTAGAAACCGAAATGATACAAAATGAAAGAATTTACTTTCATTGCTGTTATTATGTAAAGCTACTGCGAGTACTTCATTTGCCTGTCTTCAGCACGAATGTATTGAAATGAATATCTAGATCACACTTGTATCGTATGTTTTTCAGCGTCACCTCCAGTCTGTTGAAAATAGAGCATTTTTCCCGTTATTGCTTTTCATCTCATGGATTTAAAAGATTCCATTTAGAAGAATGAAATGCTAACATTATTAGCTACAGAACAAAAGCTTGCGTGTTTTTATCTCGAGCAAAAAAGAAAAAAAAAAAAAAAAAAAAACAATGCATTATATGAGGAGAGAAGCTACTGGAGAAAGCCTTCAGAACTGAATTACTATGTAAAGGATTTGCGTTTCAGTGCCTTCTCATAGATCAGATCAGTTTTTTGGTTCATATTCATTTCTTTGGCATCTCTCTTTCTTGCGGTTTTATTAACTTGCGTTCTATTGTTACTGATGAAAGGACACAAACCAAACTGTGCCACCTTTGAAATGAATATTTTATCATACAGGAAATAAAGCCGAGTTAATCCTTTATTCCCCGCGTAGGTGGTGACAATGGAATCGTGTGTGCTTTTGTATACCTGTAATGCAAATGGAATAAGACATGAATTGACTTGTAGAACTACAGTTAGTAATTCCCCTTTCTTCAAGGTTTTCTCATGGAAGAATTGTCAAGAAGCTATTAAACAGTGAGTTTAGTTATCAAGATAATTTTTATGCGTGATTAGCAAGTAAATAAAATTATAAATGAATATTTGGCTGAAATTGTACACACACACACACACTCATCAACACAAACACACAGCCACATACACCCCCCTCGAAGTGAGACCACCATGACGTGGATGAAGGGGCTCTTTGAACCCGTGGAATTTGTTCCCGGGTTTGAGTCCAAGAGTCTGTTTTTTGACTAATTTTTAGGATTTTCCACTTTTTTGTAAAATTTAATAGACCTGACAGATAGGGAAAAAGTGTCATAATTGGATTGGGTTGATATCCGAAGCTAAATAGTGGGAACAGGGGTAGGGTCATCAACTACTCGATAATGTTCGGACCTGAGAGGCACCAGAATTGATAGTTCAAGGGCGGAACTATTCTTCAGGCTGGACCACGGATTCGAGGTCTGGTTCGCAGATAGGACTCTCGGCATTCTTTCTGGTTTGCCCATAACATGAATAGGATGGGGATGATTGTTATTCTATGAAATACTCTGTCCTAGCAAGCGGTTTGGCTTACACTTGGGCCACTCTAATCATATTGTGCCATTCCCTGTGGGGTATAGGGTAAGGGGGCGGCATTTGGAGTCGGGGGGGGGGGGGGGTCTCACTTGTGCCATTAGTGGAGGAATAAATTCCATGAAAGAATGATGATATCTTTTTTAAGATTTTCAGTCTACTTTTCTCTTTTTTTCTCAATCGATCTTTATGAGTTTATAACAATAAAGATTCGAGTACCGCCTGGCCCTTTGATGATACTGTTTTGGGGCACCCATCCTGCAAATTGAAAATCCTCCAAATGTTGATGACCTTAGGTTGACTTCGAGCATGAGGCATCTGCTTTGGATTCGGCTGAAAATGCAAAAACAAAAAACAAAAATAATCATAACTCAGGAACCATTTATTTGCCCAAGTATTTGAGCCTGTGGAAGATAAAATCTACCTTATTCAGTGAATCTCTTTCATTAGATATGAGATACGAATAATAAATGAGTTAATTATAAATATGGAGCTATTAACTTTAGAGTATGAGATAAAATTGGTGGACACTTTTTTCAGTCCTGGCAGATTTGGGATAATTTCTTTTAGATTATAATGAGGCTTTGTTTGCCTACTCTGAATTTAAGGAGTCTAGGAAGACTATCTGGTGTTCATTAGTAAAAGCCCTTTTCTAACCTAAAAGTATATTAAACCCAAAACCCTGATACAAAAAATAATTAAATACTGTAGCAGCAGTATAAGGCCTAAGCTCTGTGGCACATAGTCCCCAGAGATAGGGAATGGTGAATCTTACAAGGATGAACAAGAGCTTTGCTTAAAGCCATGCAAAGCACTAAGTGTGGAATAATAGGCCAAAAGGGCTCCATCCCTCGAAAGAATCAGCTTCCTGATTCAGAGTTTGAATT
>NC_087202.1:144894933-144998225 GCF_015104395.2 Macrobrachium nipponense | reverse complement strand
TTATGAAACACGATTGTAAAACTAAAACGTTGTCACACTATTTGAAAATGTTAGAACAGCCTCGCAGTAATTATCCACATTTTTATTCACTCAAGTTGACACGGCATACCATAGCCCTCGCAGTCTGAATAACCTGGAATGTTTTCTTCTTCTTCTTCTTCTTCTTCTTAACAGGCAAATTAACGTCACTAGCTGAGACTCCCTTGGGCAACTGAACTTTCTGTGTTGATATGTCGCGTCATTTGGAACATAATTTTCCACTTGGGATTTAAACTCGTTTTCGTCCGTGAAAGCTTGAACTGAAATACAGGACGGACGAAGATAAAATTTAGTTTTCCTCCAGATTTTTTATATCCGGTTCATTTGGGAATCAGTAATATAGTTATTTTCTTAGCTGGCCGATAACCTAATTTGTGTTCCTGTGATTAATTTGTAATGATCATCGTCGATCTAATCGATTTCTATACCTGTGATCCTAACGATATGTTCCTTTGTTAAACCAACATTCAGTTTTTCTGAAAGTCTACAATTTAACATTTAAAATTTGCACAATGTTTTAGCCATTATCACGCTCACACAAACATAAATATGTAGAAGTTATCAACACTGATTAAGTGTGGAACTCATGTCTTTCAATTGAAAGACAAGGGCACTACCAACTGAACCACACAAGTCATACATGCATAAATGATATATAATATAAATATACTATATTATTATATATTATTATAAATATATATTATTATATATATATTATTAAATATAATATACGTCATATGGATATATATATATATTAATATATATATAATATATATAATATATATATATATATATAAGTATATATTATAATATTATCTTATCTTATATATATATATATATATAAGATATATATAATTATATAATATATATATATATATATATATATATTTTTATTATATATATATTACATTATATATATATATTATATTATATATTTATATTATATACAGATATATATATCTATATTTACCATTAATGTATGTATGTTATAGATATATATATATATATTATATATATATATAACGTATTATATATTAAATATAATTATATTAATTTATTCATAATATTATATTATATATGTATATATTATATATATATATATTATATATATAATATATATATATATATATATATATATATATAGATATATATATATCGTATATATATATATATATATATATATATATATATATAATATATATATATATACGTATATATATATAGATATATAATATATATATATATATATATATATATATATATATATATTGAAAAGAGTCCATAAAAACGCCAAAATATAGAAAGAAAGTACTTTATTTCAGAGACTGCTGTCTCTCTCTTCAGGTAGGTGATGAATAAGAAAAGCTACAGAAAAGGCAGTATTTATACCAAGAGATCCATCCACAGTTAAGCCATATTAAGTCACTCCAGCTGATAATTCCTCTTTAATCCTCTTAAGAATTGGCTGAAGAAAGATTTTATCAATGACATCTGAATCCCAGGCGCCCGTTGAGATGTTCATTACCTGTCTTTGTTCAATCAAGGCCGATTCTATCATCAGACTTTTGTATTGACAGTTGCTGCTATAAATTATACATGCCAAATTCCAGTTTATTCTGTAGTTAAGGTTATTTATATGGGTGAAAATAGCTGAGTTCTGTTGCCCATACCTAACTGGCAGTTTATATTTTATTAATCTCTGGGGAAGTCATTTTTCTGTAAAACCAATGTAAGATTCATCACAGTCCAGACATGGGATTTCGTATATCTCAGAGTCTTTGTGGATTGTCTCTTGTTGGACATTAATCAGGGGTTTGGCCAAGGTATTTGGATTGGTAAAGGCAAAAGGGTTGGATTTTCCCGAGAGTCTGGGTCACCATCCTAATCCTGTCCAGGTGTGAAATTTTTATTTTATTGTTGGGTGTCTCTCTGATCTTGTCTTGAGGGGGTCGATAGAAAATTACGTTTGTTTTGTGAACTGCTTTCTCAATTATATGGTCAGGATACCTTAAAGATTTTACTCAATACAAGATTTTAAACCCCAACTTTTCTTACATGAAACAAGCCCAACGAAACAATAAACCTGTGAAACGGAAATTGTTGAATGAGTTATTCCCATTTTTTCGCTCCCAAATGAGGCCTATAGTTAGAATATAATTAGAATCTTGATAAGGATGCCATAAGGCATCTTTAAACACAAAATATGCACCAAAGTTTTTCGGGGCGATCGAGTTTTCTGTATAGTGTATAATGCTGAATGAATCTCTCGATGTGCTACAGTATGAAACTTTCAGCTTCGAACGAGAAGCACTCGGTTGCTCTCCAGATGCGGTCAAGGGAAGGTGTGTCCTGAATTGGACTCGGATGTGCCATACGCACGATCATGGCTAACTTAACTTTGAATAAAATCAAAATTACCGAGGCTAAAGGGCTGCAATTTGGTATGTTTGATGGATGGATGGTGGATGATCAAGTAATTTGCAGCTGTCTAGCCTCAGTGGTTTTTAAGATCTGAAGAAGGATAGAAAAAGAGCGGAAGAACAGACGGACGATAGTTTTCTTTTACAGAAAACTGAAAAGGTTCTCCTACGTTTGTCAATTATGTTCGCGACGAGAAGAGCTTTTGAGTTGGTTTCACAGCTTTAAGAAAGCAAAAGTGGCTTGATAAGGATTCAGGGAGGGTGGGGATTGCGGGTGTGTGAGGTAATTGAGAATTGAAGGAGATATTTTATCTATAATGTAATAAAATATAACATAAGACATGTGACGTATTCTTTCCAAAGTGACCAATGAATGTATATTAAATTTCACCTTTCCTCGAGGCCGGGTTCTCGTCTTACATATTTCTAAAATGAATATTAATATGGTATAACTATGTTTAAAATTCAATGAAAAGTATAATGAAATACATCGAGGTCATGACAACATCTCGTTCTGACGACAAATCCTCAGAATGAGGGTCGTTTCAAGATGAGGTCGTAATGCTGTACGAGGGGGAGGTTGATAGCCAATCTTGCACACGCAAGATTGGCTATCAACCTCTAATCTTGATGGCAGTCTGAAATCGTGCTCATTAACTTCTGCATGTGTTCCAGTCGCGAACATGCGGGAACAATCCAAGGATTGAGACGAAGAAGGAGGGAAACGAACGGCTGTGGAATTCAAGAGTTTCCTTCTGAGTTTCGGATGATGTCTTCTCTTGCGAAGCCTAATTTCCAGAAGTCTTGATGGTATAATATTAGGTGATGTAGAGTTGAAAGAAACTATGCTGTCGACGGGAGGAATTTTCTCTTGATTCAACTTCTTCAGAACTCTAACTTCCTCCATTCATCTCTCCATTTTATTTTATTATAATATTAATATAATATAAGTAATAATAGTTGCAGATCCCCAATAATATAGCTGTGAGAGTTGGTAGCTGTTTTTAAATATATCAATAGCTCTCGCACCCTGTGCTAAGTTCATATTCCGTTAAATGAACATTGTGACTTTTAAAAATTCGTCGAAGTAAACTTCTGAGCAGGTCATGTGCAGTGGTAGTACAATTTCACACCGAAGAACGCAAATGAAGGAAGCACTCAATAGTCCTAGGTAATTCCGTTGTTGATGTTTGTATTTCTGTTCCTTATTCTACTGAAATGTCTAGTGGGCTGTGACGAAGCTACAGGGCGGTACCCTCGTGGCGCAACTGCAAGGCTGTTAGACACGTTAGCTCACCTCGGGTTGTATCCTGTCTGAGGGAGGAAAACAGAAGAGGAGGCACAAACAGGCAGAGGAAACTCAGACCTTGTCTTGAAATTGAAATTTCTAACAAAGTTCTTGTGTGGACATTATTATGGTTGCTGTTGAAGGCTTGGGAGACTATGGCATTGTTTAGTGCATACAATGCATATGCACGTTTGTGTTCCTTAATTGGTCGATAGTCGTCTCCCACTTTCCAAATATATTTTCCATTACAATCGAGGATTTCGTTAAGTCCCGGAATTATCGACAGGATTCTTGTCATTATCATTGGTTCGAATTAGTTTATGGTAAATCATGTTAAGGTATTTGAAAAGTACTTAAGTATCTTTCTGGCTATTGTTGACATAGTTACATAATTTGTCGAGATTGGGAATCAATGGAACGATAAATATGTTAGGTGTTTCCTTGGGATTGTTGACTGGACGATAAGATGCTTTCTTAGCTACTAAAATGGCTTTGTTAATAAAATAATCAGGTAATCTTATTCCTTTTAAAGTTGAGCGTGTAATGAATTTCTCCCTCGACGAACTCTGGGTCGCATATTTTAAATATTGAAGCACATAGGGTAAAGTTAATTATTACACCTTTCTGAAATTCAAACTGTACATTTTGCATAAAAACGAGACTGCACTATTCGATTATAACAATCCGCAAAACTTTGAAATATTTAGTGTAGTCTTCGGCAATTGTTGTTAGTAAGGAACAATGCTTTAAAAAGTCCTTCACAATCTGCAGTAACTGTGCAATCATCATAGCCTGAAGCAGTGTGCATTACCTTTCGGACAGTTTTCAGAATGGTAAAACAATTGTCTATATATCCGATGAAACAGTCGTCAGCGATTAGAGACATTCTTGTTTATTAAAAAAAACATTTGTCATAATTACAAAAATATTCTTATATTTAGAAAATTTTGTATCCAAGGCTTTCGTCGAATGACTGCCCTCATCTTCCAGTTTTGAGGGCCGTCCTCTTATTGGCGGTATTACGTCTGCATCTCGAGCCCGTTGATACCTATTTATGATAGAATCGGCAGTGGTAAGGACAACTCCAAGTAATCTTGCTGCTTTAATAAAATCTTCCCCTGCATTGGAGGCGTCTAAGATTCTCTTTTTATCAGCTGCGATTACCCTGGGCATGATGATAACGATGTTCTGGCAGGTAAAAGGTCTAGCATATCGATAACAACTAACCTGGACCAGTGCTGTTTACTTCTATATCTTTACCATCTTCACTAAATGTAGAAAAACAACGAGAGTTTCCTTAGTGAGCAGTAGTTTTACTGATATGAGCAGTTAAGGCCCAAAGATACTTGTCTTTCGAATGCATTTAGTTTAATTAATTATGCATAAAACACATTTTGCTATTTGTTTTTGAGTTTTGCCGACTGTTTTCAATTTTGATGAAATGTTTTCCGTAAAAGCGAGAATTGTTGTTTATATTGTCTTATCGTTTGTGCCATTTGCCTTAAATATATGAAAAGTTCTGTGGTTTTGCGAAATGTCTAATGGATAAGACCTTATTAGTTTTTGCTCACAGTTACAAATGTTAAATAGCTTCTCATTTCATTCATTTGTTATGATGATAGTCAACCCAGTTTTGAGCTATGTTTATTTGATCTGGAGAATGTACAGAATGAATTGCAGAAAGGTGTATATTGTGCCCAACAACAACAACAACAACAACAAAAACAATAATAATAATAATAATAATAATAATAATAATAATAATAATAATAATAATAATAATAATAATAATAATAAGAACCAGTATGTCCAAAGAACAACAAATGCAAATAACATCTGAGAGAAGAAGAAGGGCTGTAAAACGACAACAAAGACGTCTCTCGTATTTTGGTCCATTTTCCATTCAAAATCGTTGTTTACTTCTAGTGAGTACCTTGATACCTGGTGTATAAGGATAAGGATTCCATGGTCTCATATGCCATAATACAGTGATGATTTAAGTTATAGTATAATAGAAAAATTAGATAAAAAAAATTCGATCTTAAATCACCCCGTCGAAGCGGTAGCAGATTTTGCGCATGCGCACTATGATATAAATGATGTAAACATGACGTCAAACTAGAGAGCGGCTGCATTGTTGCAACTTTGGAGATGCAAAGAAATTCAGGAGTGTCAGCAAATAATATTTCTGATTATTCAGAAATTGAGAACAGAGTTAAAGATAGCCAAGCAATACTTGATCTCGATAAATTACGGGGAACCATTTCTTTCGATGACCTCGAAAGTTTCACGAAAGGCCAACTGCAGAAGAAATGTCAGAAACTCGGGATGAGAGGTGTGTGGGTCACGAAAAAGAACTCGTAGAAAAATAAACGATGTTCAAATCAAGCCATACATCTATAATAACTTTCCTGGAAACTTTTCCACAACTGACGGGGCAAACTCTAATCTATTTCAGCGACTGGAAAAGTTAATTCATGAGGCTGCTTCGAACTTTCAATCTGTGAATAAGCGTTTAGAATCAACTACTTATAGCCGAGGAGAAGATTTTGGAACTGCAGGATAAAGTTAGATATCTTGAAGCCACAACTGAAGAATCTTCTGTGACATCAGAGGAGAAGATCCTACTGTGGGGCTCAACGTTAAGAAACATCTGGACAAGCGAGTTGAGTGTCGGGACAATAGTTCGAACTATAGATGAAGCTAATTTGGGTTTGTTTAAAGAATGGTTATAGACAATCTAAATTTTCCTATACATAAATGTATACTTATGCTGGTGTGGAAGACCTTATGGAAATGAAGAGTAATATAAACGACATTCTTGATAACTTAGGTGGTCTTGTTGCTGAACTAAAGGCTAAAAATTAAAATGTGTGTGTTTATGTTTGCGAATTTGTTCCAGACCTACATGGAAATCAGGATTGGGTTGAAAATGATAACTTGAAATTAAATGAATGGTGTTTTAAAAATGGTGTTTCATTGAAGGGTACGGACTTGTTCTTTAAAATAGGCACAGGGGGCGTTGACGTGAGTTGTTACACTTCAGTAAGAGAAATCTCTAGATGAGGAGTTATTAGGCTAGTTGATGCTATTGTCAAATCATGTCCAGGTATCGCCAGTGATAACTGGTCAGAGATAAAGAATGAAATGATGTTTCTTGTTACCGATAAGAATAATGGAGCAATCGCTGAGGTCAATAGGTTTCATTTGCAAAATCACTCAACTTCTATTAAACATCATGGAAATCCTGATACCACAAGAAATTCTAAGAGAAACAGACATAGAGATATGTTTCATAAACAAACAGGCAGTCAGTCAGGGAACACTGTTAATGGTGGAATGTCTGGGAGAACAAATTACTTTTATCAGAATGACAATAATCATAGCTTAAATAGTCAGTTACCGAGAGATACGCATCCGGAAATAGGGAAAATCAGGAAAATTATAATTCTCATTTTCATAAAGGGAAGCTAAATGGCTGTTATAACTGCGGCGAGTTCAATCTCTATGCCCGTAGCTGCCGCCATGATCATCAGCTGAGGTGCGGGAACTGTAGAAATTAGGTCATATGAGTAAGCTTTGTCAGTGGGTGTTTCGTAGGTTAAAGGTCGGGCAATGAAGACGTGGCCGAAGGTTAATTGAGAAAGGAAAACTATCTTAATATACCTCATGTTAGCGTAAGGTCCCTATTAAAATGTCTTGATGAATTAAATTTGTTGATAGTCAACAAGAAAACTGATGTTCTTTGCGTGTCTGAAGCTTGGTTAGAACCGAATATTCTCGATCAATACGTAGGAATTGAAGGCTCTAATTTGTTTAGATGCGATGGTGGACGAGGTGTAAAGGAATCGAAGATGTCTGAGTGAAAATATAATTGCGCAAACTACCAACCATAATTGTGGGATCCCTTTACCTTCACCCAAATACTCCAGTAAATACATTTGATTACATGCATGATAAGATGCAGTCAGTATTAAGGGAAAATAAAATTTTCTTCTTATTGGGTGATCTGAACGATGATCCGCTGAAAAATCGGTTTAAATTAAGCAATATTATAAATATATTATATTGTGCTCAGGTCATCGATAAGCCTACCCATATCACCCCTTATTCAGAGTCTGTCACAGACGTTTCAATTGAAAATAAAAAGGAGGTAATAAGAAAGATAGAAGTAGCTTCTTGTCCTCCCCCTGATCATGAAATGATATCAGCTGAAATTGATGAAAATAAACCAAAACGGAAACGTGAGGTCAAAACATTTCGAACCTTGAAGAATTATACCCCTATGATTTTTTGTAATGAATTAATTGATGAAATCCCAGTGCTCATTGGTATCTTAAATACAGATGACGTTAATAAACAAGTTAAAATGTTAACTAGTACATTTAAGTCATGCGCTCCTACTGTTACTCTGGAAATTACCAGACCACCAGTTCCATGGATGACTGAGGAAATAAAAACTGAAATGGAAAAAGAGATCGATTAAAGAAAATTTTTGATCATTCGAATAGAGTCGATCATTTTGCTAAATATAATAGGTCCAAGAAAAAGGTAGCATCCTTAATCCGCTCTGCTAGAATAAATGCCAATAAAAGAAATATGACGAATGTAAACGAAATAAAGGGAACACTTGGAAAATAATAGAAGAGATCATACCAAGTAAAAGTCAAGGTTCAAGGTTTATCAATGCTGGTGATCATGTTGAATCAGCAAAGAAATTTAATGAATTCTTTGCCAACGTGGGTCAAACCGTTTTTGAAGAAATGCAGAGACAAAATTTAGCTATTGTGAACTCCCATGTAGCCCCTCGCTCAACTACAAAACAATCATTTACATACTTTCGACCCCAACATGTCAGCGTAGGAACTGTGGTAATAATCGTAAAAGAGTCATGATGCAGTAGCAAAAAGCCCTCCACTGGAACCTGTGCAAGAAACACCAGCAAGCTTGCAGTAATAAGTGGTACGGACACCAACCTGAAGGAGTGATGGAGAACCATCAGGCAAAACTCTTCTGGGACTATGCTATCAGAACAGATGGGGTGACACGTACCAATAGACTAGACTTAACGCTGATTGACAAAATTAAGAAGTAACACTCATTGATGTTGCAGTACCATGGGACACCAAAGTACAGGAGAAAGCGAAAAAACTGATAAGTCTCAAGACCTGAACCAGAAATAAGAAGGATATGGGATATGCCAATCGAAATTGTAGCCATAATCATAGGAACACTAGGCAAGATTCCAAGTTCCTTGAAAAGAGACCTGGAAAAACTACATGTCGAAGTAGCTCCAAGACTCTTTCAGAAGAGTGTGCGACTAGAAATAGCGCACATATTGAGAAAAGTGTAACCCGGAACCCCCTATTACAAATAACACCCAGTCAGATAGGACGAAGCGATATACACTAAATAATAATAGTAATAATTATAATAATAATAATAACAGAGTAGAATGTCACCGGGAATTTTATACCGGCAAACGGGTCTACAAGGAATGGGTGGGAGTTTTGACTGGTTGGACTTATTCAAGGAGCTTTCCTATTTATAACTTTCATAAATGTTAACCTATTACAGCTACGCGATTCCAAGTGCATAAGTATTAAATCACCATTTACTTTTAAAGAACTTAATTTGTCTCAAGTCAATTCTGTCCAGACAAATTAAGATTTATGTAAAATCCACTTTCCATTTAAAATTAGTCTCTCTCTCTCTCTCTCTCTCTCTCTCTCTCTCTCTCTCTATTTTCCATAAGCCTTTGGTGTTCAGTGATTGAGCCCATTTTGAAAGTTCATTTCAAAACCCAAGAAAAATCTCTCTTGATTCAGTATATGTCAATAATAAACGGGGTCCATAAATCCTATTCGCTTTCTTTCACCATAGAGATCGAGATTCAATTCCCATCAAGCTATCACGAAAGCCCTTTTGTAAACATAAGACAAGTTTTTACATCCTTGACTATATTATCAGCATCGACGAGATCACCATAAAGGAGGCCGGAGAAATTTCTTTCCAACATAATGAGAAAATGGGTGGGTTTAGTGAAAAGGGTATCTAAAATATAATATGAATCTCATATATATGAAATATCTCAAATTAACGTCAAAGAATAAATTTGCGAGTTTGGATGTGAGTTTCCTGTTTCCCAACGTACCAGTCAAGAAGACGATGGAAGCAATAAAAAAGAACATGGAGGAAAGGGTTTGTACATGTGACTTGGATCATGACGTTTTGGCGGAATGTTTGACAGCGTTCCTCGGCGTTTATGTGTTTAAGTGATGCGAAAACCATTACATAAAAGAAATAATTATATAAATAAAAAATAAGGCTTGGCTATGAGTTCCAGTCTTACGCCGATCTTAGCGAACATCGTTATGGAATCGTTTGAAACGGAAGAGGTGGGCAAAATAAATAAAGGGAACTTAAAACATCATAGAATGGGTAAGGTACGCGGTTGACATCTTGATTATTTATAAGGAAGAAAGGGAATAACTGCACAAGTTCCTTAAACATATCAATTAACTAAATGAACAAATCAAGTTCACGACAGAAGTAGAGGAGGAGGGAGAAATCCCTCTCTTGAGTGTACTGGTAAAGAGGGAAAAGTTTAAAATTCAAGGTATACAGGAAGAAGACACACACTAATTCATACATACATATGTTCTCCAGTCATAGGAAAGAAATTAAAATGGAAATAATGACAGGGTTGGTCATTAGGGTTTATAGGATTTTCAGTGCCAAATTCTTAGAAGACCTGGAATGCCTGAGTGAGAGCTTTAGGAGATTAAGCTACCCGAAGCAGCTACTAGTGGGAGCGGGCACACATTAAGGCAAGATAAAGCTATTTGGGGAGAAGGAAGAGAGAGAAAAGGACCATTTGAAAGGTAAGAAAATAATTACAGTCCCGGACAACTCCACCATTACACCCCTCAACAGGAAGTTACATCATTTCAAATTGATAGGGAGTTACAGAAACACCATTTGGCATATAATAGCTAGAAACAGAAAAGTCGGTAGAGGGGAAGTGGTAAGAGAGGAAGGGGGGAAGGTTATATATGGAAGTATGTCTACACTGTGAAGATCGGTAATATGGAGAGAGTGACAAATCCTGTCAAGAGCGAAGTAAGCAATACATAGAAAGCACAAAAGTACTACAATCAGACGTCGCCAGTTCCGAAACAGTGTTGGGAAAAAGAGCACGAAATAGACAGGGACTATATGATTTTTTTTTGTCAAGGAACACCAACAAAATGGCCAGACAGATTGTAGAGAATGCCTTCATTACAGTAGCTAACAATGCAATGGCAGGCAATACTGGAAACGGATTCGGAGACAGTCTCTCAAGAAAAACTGTATACTCCAAAATAGAAAAGATGCGCAAACAGGACATCATATGGAAAATGAACACCTGGACCTCGAAGCGGGCAGAGAAAGGCCAAGGTCACGAGGGCGGGGCTACCCAGGAGAAGCAGGGTCATTAAATGACCAAAGAAGCCTGGACACACATATAAATACAGCTGGATTACATGTCCCGTCATTTTATGGATGCTTGACAATGAGGAGTTTGTGTCCTAGAAAGCTTGTACCTGTTTCGAATATATAGTTCTGCTAGATACCATCCAGTTTGAGTTCCTTTTAGTAATTATACTAATGCACAAAAAAATGTATATGTAATAGATTTATGATATATATATTATATATAATATATATAATTAATATATATATATATATATTATATATATATATATATATATATATAGATATATATATATATATATATATATATAGATATATATATATATTTATATAATATATATATTATATAATATATATATATATAGTTTCACGAGTTTACAATATAAATAGGATTAGTCATTCAAATACGATTGTTGAAAAATCTTATGTATGGCAGCCATAGGCCTATGTCTACAAATTTCAGAGATATGAAGACAAAACATAAAGATAGTGTAGCATTTGGAGATGAAAATATTAAAACTTGAGAACAGTGATGATCTTTGAAGTATTATAGTAAAAACCCTTTAATCAAGTAAAGCATGACAATAATATCAGAAAAGAAAAAAAAATCGGTTTAAAAGGAAGAAAACTCCAGGTAATTTCTCTGGCATAGCAGCAGTGCCCGAGTTGTTTCAAGCCTACAACAGTTGCCAAATAGTGCCAGATGCCATATTATAAGCTGGATTCCGAAAGTTTTGAAGTATGCCGCAAAACATTTTTGAGTGACCGACAAAACAGTCAGGAGTGCTTGGTCAGTACCGAAAACTAGACCCATTATAATATACCACAGAACTTTCACTAACAGCTTCGGACCCAAAAACTTAAGTAGAATATAACTTAGCAAAATCTTCGCGTCAAAAACTTCCATGCTGGCGGCGCTGACAGCTCCTTTCATGGCATATAAGAGCCCACCATTTACAGTGAATAATGCTCAGGACTGGAATGAGGAATTCTGTCCTAAACAGATAACTATAAACGAGAACATCGAAGGAACATCTGACATACCTAAAAGATAAGTGAAGAATTGTTGTTGTATGAGCTATAAGATAATTAAGTTCAACAAACTGTAGCGCCAGATGCTAAGATTTTATGTCGACTTTGAACAAAGATGAAAAGGGATTCAACAGAAAATAGAAAATACCAACCAAAACGAATGGACTGAAACAGATTAATTTATTCTAGAACAACAAGTCTTTTTAAAATACAATCGTGGCTGACCATATATAACACTGACGAAAGCTGGAAAACATCCCAGACAGCAACAGAATAAGAGCGCTACCGATACCCGAGAATAATAGAGGCAATGTAACGCGAGTTTCGCTTTCGCTTTAATGGAATACCGATCAGGAACACGTGAGAGAGAGAGACAGACAGACAGACAGACAGACAGACAGACAGACAGTCAGAGAGAGAGAGAGAGAGAGAGAGAGAGAGAGAGAGAGAGCCTAGAAAACACTGGTTAGCAATCTTACCTACCAGGCTTTCAATGAGTGTTTTAGATAAGAAACACCTAATTCCATTCGTAATTGATTTGAAAAGTTTCTTCATAGTAAGCTGACTTCACATCACTAACGAGGCCTAGAGAAGAGATACAGTTTGAGTTATTGGATACTTGAATGAATTCACTATAACCAATGGAGTTTACGCGTGCTCTGTTTACATTTAGGCAAGATGAATGGAAACCCTACTGTAGACTTCAAATTATTTCCCTGGAAGCTTTTAGGGAGGTCGCCTTCACAGGAGTGGGAATGGAAGCTGGAATGAGGGAACAATTCTTGGGTTCATCACAAAGTTTATTTCGATTCAATGTTTTCAGGAAGCCGTTCCTGGACGACGTCTACAAAGTAAAGAAACAGAAATACTTTCGTGGGACAATTTGGTTTCCGTCTCAATCTCCACATAAAAAAAAATAGTCATAAATAACGAAGTGTTGAAACTTCTCGGCAATTGAAATTCCTTAGGTGCTGAACAGTTCTATGTATATGTATCTTTGTACTCCGGCGACAATGATCTGTTAACTTGGACCGCTAATCGAGGGACAGATGAACCTCTGGCAGCAAATCTCCGGTGCCAAGTGATGTGTCGGACTGTATAAAAAGTATGAACCTCTAATACCATATCACTTCACCGTGGCACATTTTTACTACCGGGCGCCTATAATTATAGTTTATACTTTTATATTGTTCTTTTGTCTGTCAATAGCTTCAGAGAGAGAGAGAGAGAGACGAGACGATGAGAGAGAGAGGAGGAGAGATAGAGAGAGAGAGAGAGAGAGAGAGAGAGATGGAGGGGTGGGGACATAAGGGGAAAGTTTCGCTCAAAAAAAAAAAAAATATCCCGAGACATAAACAAGGATATATAGTTATACTACACTGTAAAAGTTTCATCGAATTTAGTTCAGTCGTCCTGGAGATATAAGCATTTATTCTTGAAAAAACTAATTTATAAGAAAACGGGACAAAAATCATGCTCATTTTTGTAACAACTATGAAACTATGCCAGTTAGAAAGCTGATTTTTGCACTAAAACTACTTTGACATGTCAGAAATATGCCCTGAAAGTTACAACATAACAAATGACTAGAAATGTGCTCTCTATTAATAGATTTACCATAAATATGCACGAAAAAAATTATTGCTTATTCTGTAATAACTTTCAAACTATTACAATTAAAAAAGTAATTTTTACACTAAAACTATTTCGTCATATATGAAATATGCCCTGAAATTTACAATATAATCAAATTCATATGTTGATTTATGTTACCTAAAATTTGCATTTATATATATATATATATATATATATATATATATATATATATATATATATATATATATATATATATATCTATATATATATATATATATATATATGCGTGAGTGTGTGTGTATATGTATGCACATATATGTATTAGTTCAAAGTATATTTCATAAAATTATTCACTAATATATGCCATCGATATAAAGATTTTATCATAGCCTATAACAATGTGCTATCAGTGGAATATTTTTTCATAATTTATAAAAAATAATTTATGCTATCAAAATAAAAGGTTGTTCATAACATATAAAAAATATCATATTTTCAGTGCGAAGCTTTTTTCATACAAATTTATAGTTTTCTTCACAACCTATAAAAAATAGTATATGTTCAGTGCCAAGTTTTTTTCACAAATCATTATAAAAATAAATGCCCTAATAAAGTTTGGATGGAAAAGTCTGGCCACTAAGACCAAGACTTGGTAGTATTCTAGCTCACCCCAAAGTTTTCTTTAGAACCTATAAAAATATATGCTATCAGTATAATGTTTTCTTCCTAACCTATCAAAATATTTCCTGTCAATTTAACCTATAAAAAATATATCCTATCAATTTAAAGTTTTCTTCCTAACCTATAAAAATTTATGCTATCAATTTAAAATTTTCTTCCTAACCTATAAAAATATATCCTATCAATTTAAAATTTTCTTCCTAACCCATAAAATATATATGCTTTCAATATAAACGAACTCCTCTCATCCTCTTAAATGTAAGCACACACTATTTTTCCTAGAGCCTCGATTAGAAAGTATTCTTGAAAAGGAAGTCTGTTACAGTTGTCTAACTTTGCCGTAAAGTTTCCTGCTTTTTACAGCCACTATCAAGCCTCACTTTCACGGTTTCATTGCCTCAATTGCTTAATTGGGCGCTTGGAGCAACAGATTCTCTGCAATTTTACGCATGAAAGCATTTTTAGCCAGTTTTCCATTTAAAACGTTCTGCAAA
Organism: Macrobrachium nipponense; assembly: GCF_015104395.2. Classification (NCBI taxonomy): domain Eukaryota; kingdom Metazoa; phylum Arthropoda; class Malacostraca; order Decapoda; family Palaemonidae; genus Macrobrachium; species Macrobrachium nipponense. The sequence continues at coordinate 144,983,199 of NC_087202.1, read as the reverse complement.
GTTTCCATTGACGGGTTTATTTATCATACATTCGATTCCGGTAATATATATATATATATATATATATATATATATATATATATATATATATATATATATATATATATATATATATATATATATATATATATATATATATATATATATAAGTCATATCACATTACCGTGATTCATATACATATATCGAGCTACAATGTCCTTTAATATCTTATTCGCTTTACCTCGGAATTAATATATTTTCATATATGCTTAACCGAAGGGGAATTTTTCCTCGATAATAGATTTACCTATACTTGGGCGCGAACGCAGGTACATTCAAATCCAGGCACGTCAGGGAAGCTCTACCACCACACCACCGCGAGAGGCCTTACCTTACCTTACCTTACCTTACCTTACATCTTGTTCGGGTTGCCCCAGGTCCCTCAGTGTGAGGCACCTCTTAATGTCTACCAGAGAGTTGCTAGTACATCTACCGGTATATTTTGCATCTTCCAATCTTGGATGGTCTGGGATGCAGTTTAGATATTTGTCGAGCTTATTCTTAAACACATCTACGCTCACTCCTGATATATTCCTCAGATGAACTGGCAACGCATTGAATAGACGCTGCATTATCGATGCTGGTGCGTAGTGGATTAATGTCCTGTGTGCTTTCCTTATTTTTCCTGGTATAGTTTTGGGCACTATTAATCTACCTCTGCTTGCTCTTTCTGATATTTTTAGTTCCATGATATTTTCTGCTATTCCTTCTATCTGTTTCCATGCCTGAATTATCATGTAGCGCTTCTCTTCTCCTTTCTAGACTATATAAGTTTTAAGCAATTGTAATCTAGTCTTTCCCAGTAGTCTAGGTCCTTAACTTCTTCTATTCTAGCTGTAAAGGACCTTTGTACACTCTCTATTTGTGCAATATCCTTTTGATAGTGTGGGTACCATATCATATTGCAATATTCAAGTGGACTACGAACATATGTTTTATAAAGCATAATCATGTGTTCAGCTTTTCTTGTTTTGAAGTGCCGTAACAACATTCCCATTTTTGCTTTACATTTTGCCAACAGAGTTGCTATTTGATCATTGCATAACATGTTCCTATTCATCATCACACCAAGGTCTTTAACTGCTTCCTTATTTGTGATGGTCTCATTATTAGGTCCCTTATATGCATATAGCTTTCTTTCTCTGTCTCCATAATTTATTGATTCAAATTTATCAGAGTTAAATACCATCCTATTTACCTCTGCCCAATCATATACTTTGTTAAGGTCTCTTTGTAGAGCGTTCCTATCTTCATCACAAGTAATTTCTCTACTTATTCTTGTGTCATCTGCGAAACTACTCACTACCGAATCCTTCACATTATTGTCTATGTCTTCAATCATAATAACAAACAGTATTGCAGCTAACACCGTACCTTGCGGCACACCGGATATTACCTTGACTTCATCCGATTTCTCGTCGTTTGCAATAACTATCTGTTTTCTGTTGTGTAAAAATTCTTTTAACCATCTTCCTACTTTATCCACGATATTGTGTTTTCTAATTTTCTTCGCTAATATATTATGGTCTACTTTATCAAAAGCTTTTGCAAAGTCTAAATAAACCACATCTGTTTCATTTCCGCTTTTCATATTTTTGAATATGTTCTCACGGTGGACTAACAGTTGGGTTTGTGTACTTTTTCCGGGTACGAAACCATGTTGTCCTTTATTAAACAAATTATTTTTTATTAAATGTTTCATAATATTTTTCTTCATTACCCTTTCATACACTTTCATAATATGTGATGTTAGACTCACAGGCCTATAATTACTTGCCTCTAGTCTTGATCCACTTTTGAAAGTAGGGGTGATATATGCTAATTTGTGCTCCTCATAAATCTTGCCTGTATCTACACTTTGTCTTAATAATATTGCAAGTGGCTTTGCGATAGAATGAACTACTTTCTTTAACAAAATAGCAGGAATTCCATCAGGCCCTGCAGCAGCTCCATTTTTAATTTCATTAATAGCCTGCACAATATCAGCTTCATTAATATCTATGTCAGCTAAATATTCACTATTTTCATCCCTTACTTCTATATCATTATCTTCATTATCTATTCTAGGGGTGAATTCTCTATATCGTTCGCCCAGTATGTTGCAAATTTCCTTTTTTTCATTCGTTAATCTCCATTCAATTCTCAGAGGGCCTATTTCTATTCTTCTTTTATTCATCTTCTTCGCATATGAGTATAATAGCTTGGGGTTTTGCTTGATATTTAATAGGGTTTTTCTTCCAAGTCCCGTTTTTCATTTTCTTTTGATTGTATAATCTTTTGTTCTGCATTTTCTATCTTACTTTTTAGTTCTATAACTTTCCATGCATTTTTTTCTTTTGCAAGACCTTTTTTCCACTTTCTGATTTTCTGGAACAAGATCCTTCTGTCTCTTGGTATGCATGAATGATGTTTACTTTTCTTCTTCGGTATATTTTTTTCCACTATTTTCTCCAATATTTTATATAATATCTCCGTATTTACCCTTATGTCATCACTTACGAAAATGTTATCCCAATCTTTGTTTAATTCTTCATTAATTTCTGACCATTTTATATTTTTACTGTAGAAGTTGTATTTTCCATATCCTTCCCACTTTTTCATTTCTTGCTTATCTCTATTTTCACTTGCTTTGGAATGAACTGTTAATTCTATGACATTATGGTCTGAAATATTCGCATTATAAACTATTATTTCTTTAACATAATTCATCTCGTTCACAAATACTAGGTCTAAAGTATTTTCCTTTCTTGTTGGCAGGTGATTTATTTGTTGAATGTTGTATTCTAGTAGCATATCTAATAGCTTTTCAAATTGCCTCTTATCTTCTGCACTACTATTACTCTCTTTTTTATATGTATAAGTACAACCACAATCTCCTATTCGTTCTTTCCATTCTACGAAAGGAAAGTTGAAGTCACCAGATAGGAGAATAGTCCAGTCCTTGTGATTTCTACATATATCATCCAATTTTTCAATTATTAAGTCAAACTCTTTAGTATTAGGAGGTCTATATATTACTATGTTTCATCAATTTTTCAGATTCAAATTCTACCGCTATTAGTTCACATTCTGAGTTACTATATTTCTCATATTATTTTTTTCCTTGTTTTTTTGTCTTTCCCATATATTGCGGTTCCTCCTTGATTCCTATTTTTTCTATCTGATCTATAAGTTTGGAACCCTTTTATTTGATCATCCTTCCCAGTCTCTTGGGAATACCAGGTTTTCACTTATATTCATTATATCTATTTTCTTTTCATTTTGGGTTAGTTCTTCTAAGTACTCTATTTTTCTTTTTGAGTTACTCGTAACTAAACCCTGCGCATTCATCACTATGATGGTTTGCGTGTTTTCTCCTTCATTTAATACTGGTAGTAATAAGGATTTTCCCATGTCTCTTTCCTGTTCTGGTATGTTGTTCTTTTTTTCATTTCCAGAAATTCTGACATTAAAAAATCCAACTTTTCCATAATATTTGATCTTCCTTCATAATTATTCATTTTGTGTCTGAATCTGCAATTTTCTCCGTTTCTGCAATATCCTCTTGCATAATAAATACAGTTATTATCTCTTGAGTAGAATTTCGGAGCTGATGCTTTGAAATTTTTTGCTGACACCTCTGCATATCTCATTGGTGGTTTGCTTTTTCTCTTTTACCTGATATTCTTGATTTCTCTCTTTATTTGTTTCTTTCTTATTTTGGATTTTATTACTTGGTTGGTTATTTATTTGATTATGATTCATGGCTACAGGGTGCATATATTTGCATTTTTTGTCGAACTTACATCCTTTTCCTTCTTTTAGGTTTTACATATTTTTTGGATGCAGATCTCTGCAATCATCCCCATATCCATCTAAGTATGCACATTTACCATATATTTCATAGTTTTGACATATCTTAGGATGTTTGTAGTAACATCTTTCTCCAAATCTGCAATTCCCTCTTTTCAAAAGGTTGCAGATTTTGTCTTTCTTGTCTATATTTTCCTCTTTCCCGTCATTGTATAGATCTGGGTAGAGCCTCTTCGGGATTTGCTTTTCTGTTGTCATATCGTAATTTATTTCTTCGTAGGTATGCTGCTTTATTGCCTCATATGTAGTATCAATGAGTATCTCTGCATCCATACTTTTATCTTGTTCTTTGTTTTCCTTATTTTTTTCTGTCCTTTCATTTTTGTTTACTTCTCTTCCGTTTTCCTCTTCTTCTTTTTCTTCTTCTTCTTCCTCTTCCTCTTCTTCTTCATCCTCAACTATTTGTACATTCAATCTTGATTTAATAACATTGTCTATCCATGATAGACATGTTGAACAAAAATTCTTGTATCTTTTCTCAAATCTTGTATTACCTCAGCACACTGTGGATGGGTCGGAATGTTGCATGCAGCACATTTTCTGATTAGGTTTTGTGGATTGACTATGCTATACCAAACCTTACACAGTTTGCATGCTTTTGGCATTCTTTTTCCTAATGCATCAATTAGGATATTCACAAGATTCACCTTATTCATTTTCTTTGTCGGAATATGTTGGTTTATGTATATTTTCTTTATGAGTCTCTTGACCACTTGGATTTTATTTGGAACTTCTTCAATTATTTTCAAGATATTTTCATTAGATTTGTTCCAGTTTGAAGGATTATATCCTTCTAATATATCTATGAATGCTTTTGTATCTTTTTGGTTAGGACTGTTGCTGATTTCATAGATGAGAAATGCCAGTTCCCTTCCTGCTACCTCATCGTATTGCGAATCTGCTAGACACGCCAAATTACGCCACCTCTTCCCGCAGTTGGAACTTACTGCCATCTTGTTCTGATTTATAGTATTACACTTGATAAACTAACTTAGAAGACGCTTTATCCTACTATTTTCACACTAATCTTATCACCGATAGTTCACGAACACTTCTAGATATTTCTCAAATTCTAGTCGTATGTTAAACTTGTGATATCTGTTGATTAATCTGACTTCACGCGGGTACGACTCACCAAGCAAGATGGCTACTTTATGCAGGTTTATGTCGTCTCTCATCCTCAAATACTTTCTCGCGCTGAAGTATTCGTTGGTTTGGAGACAACATCAACCCGCCTCGACTCCGGTAGTGTAAGTAGCTCTTTTGACAACACGTAGCATTTACATAAGTCATATCACATTACCGTGATTCATATACATATATCGAGCTACAATGTCCTTTAATATCTAATTCGCTCTACCTCGGAATTAGTATATTTTCATATATGCTTAACCGAAGGGGAATTTTTTATCGATAATAGATTTACCTGTATTTGGGCGCGAACACAGGTACATTCAAATCCAGGCACGTCAGGGAAGCTCTACCACCCCACCACCGCGAGAGGCTTAACGGTTTATGTCGTCTCTCATCCTCAAATACTTTCTCGCGCTGAAGTATTCGTTGGTTTGGAGACAACATCAACCCACCTCGACTCCGGTAGTGTAAGTAGCGCTTTTGACAACACGTAGCATTTACATAAGTCATATCACATTACCGTGATTCATATACATATATCGAGCTACAATGTCCTTTAATATCTAATTTGCTCTACCTCGGAATTAATATATTTTCATATATGCTTAACCGAAGGGGAATTTTTTCTCGATAATAGATTTACCTGTACTTGGGCGCGAACACAGGTACATTCAAATCCAAGCTGAGATGTGTTCATCTCGAGGTCCTGCAAACCACAATCCAAATGAGGTTTTGTCAATGCGGAGTTTATAATATGACTTCTTCCATTCTCACTCTACCTGCACTGAGAAAGACTATTTTCCCCCACCCCCATCCGGCGTAGTAATATCTGTAGATATATTTTGCTGTTTACTTACAGAAATGAGATTTTTCCCTCTATCTAGTTAGTTTTCGAAGCCCTGCTTCCACCCAGATACTAGAAATGCATAGAAAATCTCTCTCTCTCTCTCTCTCTCTCTCTCTCTCTCTCTCTCTCTCTCTCTCTCTCTATTCTTTCCCTGCCAAGAGTGAAAACTCCCGACCCTCATCAACAACAAGAGCGGCACTTTGATGAATACGTAGTTGCTCGCTGGGTCGATATGTCATTCGCTGTCCAAAGAGAACTTTTCGTCTCCTAAGTATTCATGAAGGACTTCAGAGTTCCTTCATTATTCTAAGCTCTGGTCAGCTCTGAAATATTTCCTGCTTTTTGAGCAGGACTCTGCTTAGTTTGTGCATCCTCTCCTTCTGTCTCTGCTCATACTTTACATTCTTCGAAGTCGTTAAAGTTTGCATGAGATTGCAAGTCATTTCCGCAACGGGCAATAGCGTCCTGTTAACAGATTCAAAAGCGCTCGGGAATGATTATTTCATTTGGTACTTATTTTCATTTATATGCTTTATATTCAATTATGTATGCATTCATTCATCTAATTATCAAGTTATTTGTCGAATTAGTTATGTATTTATATATTTATTCATCTCGTGAGTCAAGACAAAAGTAAATTATGAGACAATTTCTCCCGGGATGGAACAAAGCAAAGGATGAAATAAAGTATTACCCTCATCCTTGTGTGTCCTTATTATTATTATTATTATTATTATTATTATTATTATTATTATTATTATTATTATTATTATTATTATTATTATTATTATTATTATTATTATTATTAAAAAAACTCATAGTAGCACAAGTCTTCATATGGAGAAACAAATTCACAGTTATGTAAATGTACATATATTTAAATTTAAAACTTGAAGGAGAGCTTTCGGAATCTGTTCGGTTCCCCTTTTCAATCTGACACGTTGATGTAGCAATCTAACAAAGTAAACATAACAGGAGTCAAATTAAGCGACTTGTTTATGAACAATGGAACCGGTCGTCAAGCATAGCAGATCAGGCAATGCTGTCGTTTTTTTATGAAAGCCCAGGGGGCCGCCAGTCGTCTGCAACGTCTAATTGGTCTTTGCCCAATGTGGTTGTTCTGATGGTCTTCTTCAACAGCATCGGTTACTGGAAGTACTCGAGTTACCTGAACGGGAGAAAGAGAGGCAACCGCATCATCAGATGTAGCTAAAGATACAACATAATCATAATGGTCTTTATTCTTAAGATTATTCTTATGATTATTGGTGAATTTATCTTCCTGTGTGAAAGATTTATTGCCTACCATAGATAGATAGTAGCCATTCATTCCTACTTCTGCATTTCCACTTCAGTTTTGTCACTTCCACTTTACTCCAATTTTTTTCACCTCAATTCCCTTATTTTTTCCACTTCATACTTCACTTTTCCACCTCGCTTCACTCTTTCCACTTTCACTTCACCACACTTCACTTTTCCACTTCACCGCACTTAGCTGTTTGCGCTTCACTTTTCCACTTCACTTCAGCAAACATCACGTTTTCCACATTCACTTCACTGCACTTCACTTTTCACTTCCCTTAACAACACTTCACTTCCCTTCACTACACTTTGATTTTCCACTCAACTTCACAACACTTCACTTATTCCGCTTCACTTCACCACACTTCACTGTTTCCACTTCACTTCACAACACGTCACTTTTCCATTTCAGTTCACTTCACAACACTTCACTTTTTCCTTTCACATCAATTTTTCAATTTTTTTCATTTTGTCCGCAATCACTTCACTACACCTCATTTACTCCACTTCACTACACTTCACTTTGTCCGAATTGTATTGTTGTAGACACATTGTTGCAGACGAATTGTACTTATAGATGAATTGTTGTAGAAAAACTGTATAGTTGTAGACAAATTGTATTGTTGTAGACAAATTGTATTGTTGTAGACAAATTGTATTGTTGTAGACAAATACATTTATAGATGAATTATTGTAGGTGAATTCACCTAGAATCATGTGATCTATTGACGTATTAAATTAACTGGTTAAAATTTTAGCGTATTTCGAAACTTATTTTTTTCCAGTTTCTTGATTCTACTTCTCGTCTTTTCGGTTTTGAGATGTTTCTCCTCTTTGACTTCCAAGTGTTCGATATATAACATGCATCCTCCATTACAACGACTACGTAGCTACAGTGATATGACAATGTGTCTGTCACTCATAAATAAGCAAATACAGAGGGAATCCTCGACAAGTATATAATTATAGTCAGTCATGTCAGAACATCACCTATTTATTTGTTTGTTTTGCTTGAAACTTCATTTACTTATTATCATTTGTTTTGCCTGACATTTCACTGCCATAAAACCGAAGAACGATAAATTGTATCATACGGTATATTATTACTATATTCTACGAAAAATAACTGACGTCAGCCGTTCGCCATAAAAAGAATTTGATAAAAAGGTTTTGTGCATTTTGCAAAACACATGCAGCAACATATTTAGGGTATTGATTTTTTTTAATGTTAAAGATATTTCTAAAGAAATTCAGGGCTGCAGATGCGTAAAACTCTTAAAAAACAGGGAAAAAAGTAGCCATCTTTACTTGATTGCTATAGTTAAAGAACCCACAAATTAACATTTGTGGGTTCTTTATAGGCCGCAAATTGCAAAAATGCAAAGAACAAAAAAAGAGGAAAATTTGAGGAAATCTGATAAAACGCAACGATTTCGGCTTGCTAGCTCAACCATCGTTTTCAGCATACTTCTTTTACTTAGGAGAAAATGTCGGAAACTTTCCTGGGAAAGACTGGACTTGTTAAAGGTGGTCCTCTCCTAGGCCATGAACAGCAGCAGGAGGCACCACTGGTGATGGTCTGCATTGATTCAAAACCCATCAACAGATCCTGCTGCGTTACACCAAGATGGGGTTTGTTGCTTGTATTTGACTGGAAGGTATGGGAATGTTATGGTATAGCATGGTATGGGTGGTATGGAGTGGATATGGGTAGGGGTATCGGTATGGGTATGGTACAGATATGGGTACGGTAAGGATTGGGTATGGGTATGGTAAGGATTGGGTATGGGTATGGAACGGAAATAGGTATGTGTATGGTACAGATATGGGTGTGGGTATGAAATGGATATGAGTATAGTTATGGGTTTATGTATAATACAGATATGGTATGGGTATGGTATGGGTATAGGTATGAGTAAGGTACAGGTATGTGTATGATACAGATATGTGTATTTCATAGAAATTTGATAATAATGATATTAATAATAATAGTAAAAAATCGTTATTAACGTTTTTGTAACATCTTTTATCATCAAGTACAATAAATCCCTAATTAACTGCCTTGGTTAAGGTTGACTGTTAAGAAACAATTGAACAGTCACTCTATAACCTCATCACTGCTTTGTTGTCACCCGAGTGACGAAATAATGATGAGCTAACCTAAGAAATACACATGGCCGAGGGCGGGTCTATTGTCTTATAATCCGCTACGGAGATATGAATTCCTACCACGTCTATTGCTAGCGTTCACAGTTTAAATTACAATGACTTTATTTTCTCGTAGCCAAGAGAATATGTGTTTTTGTTTTTATCTTTAGGCACAAAGGCCAGATAAAGAATTTGCTGACATTAAGACTCAAGCAGCGACGACAGAAACGCCATTTTATGAACAGAGTCGCCACTGATAAGCACCCTGTGTGGGGTACAGCGACGTTGCTCCTGAACAGCTCAAGTGAAAGAACAAGTGACAGCCGTTAATTTTTTCTTTTATTATCTGGTTTGATTGGCCACACTTCAATTTCATGGGATAATCGTTAAATGAGTCTGTTCAATATCTTCCTTGTTACAGATTAAAAGTGAGCTTGTGTCTCCGATAGTTCACATAAGTGCATCTATAATAGCACATGATGCACTGCCGACATTAATCTTGAATGAAACCGACCTCTCTCTTGATGTACGGTCAACAAGAGAAACAGTTCTATGAGAGATTGACTCTACACAGATTGACAGTGAAGTAAGGCTTTGTAAGTTCAACGGTGCCTTGAGTTTGATGAAGAGTAAAGGTGCCACTGCAGAACTCTGGGTGCAATACTTTGAAGTGGTAACACTGGTAACACAGATAATCGAGGCATAGAGCTCAGGCAACTGAAAACTACAACCAGAAACAATTCAAAAGATACTAACCCACTATCAAACGAGTGGTCATTTCTCGTATGTAAAATCAGCTCAGTTGTATTTACAAGACATGTATGGCATAAAGGACTGCATTACACCAAGGGATTTGAATATTATGTTCCAAAAGGTTTTTTACAATATGATGGTCAAAAAAATTTTGGTCCTGGATCTGGTCTGACATGACCATTTAACACACATTGATGCTGTCGATGGAGAGTTCTGGTGGATTGATAAATGGTAGAGGAATGACGGAATCGATGATAACAAAGTGGTTTCTTGGAATGGAATGCCTATCAATCTGATGGTCACAGAGAAAATTGAGGAATATTGCGCTGTTGCTTACAGTACAGGAGAGCAGCATGTAGATGCCAGAGAGACTCGCATTTTAAGAGACACCCAAGACCTTCAGCACTTTGGAGGGTTGTTCTCATCCACCATTTCCAGATTTTCATAGCGTTATCTCGATAACACAGGAGTAACAGGGGATGTAGAAACTAGTCCTCATAATGCGAGGCGTCTTGTGCACTGCGTCTAAGTTACCATTTCGATCAAATAATTAGTCTGAAAGATATTTAAGAAAAACGATGACCTGCGGCCACTGAAATGCATAGTAGTATCGTATATATTTCTCCATTCAGAATCAAGTGGTTTGCTCTCCGGTACATTGCAAAAATTCCCTCTCCATACGAAACACAATACAAATCTTAGATAGGTGTTACTCTTCTGCCTTGCTTGCATATTTCTTTATCAAATGTAATGATTTTATTTTTAAGCTCAGATTCCCTTTCCTTCCTGTGTTGTTTTTTTTGAAGAGGGAAGATAAAAGAAATGCTGTAAATAGAGAACTCGTAGAAACTGACACTAGCCGTGATATTCAAGAATTCCAGTTATATTAATATCGTCTAGACAGCAATACGGATTCCAGATAAAGTGAATATGAAGTCCTCTTAACTGGGAAGGCTTCGGCTGAAAACGTTTATGAACTGAGATGAAGGTCAGAAAAACCTTCCCGAGTCAAGATTATTCCGGGAATTGGCAGCAGTGTCAACTTTCAATTTCACCTGCTGACACGTTTTGAAATTTCAGTTATACTTATATTACCATCCAGTTACAGTAACTGAATGTAGTTTCACATACTTACACAAACACACACACACACACAGATATATATATATATATATATATATATATATATATATATATATATATATATATATATATATAATATATATATATATATATATATATATATATATAGTCTATATATATATATATATATATATAATATAGATATATGTATATATATATATAATCATATATATATATAGATAAATATATATATATATGTAATGTATGGTATGTATGTTGTACGTCAACGTTGAAACGTGCGCATGTTAGCAAATTCAGGCAAAAAATAAGCGCTCAGGTGAAAATCCACCTATGACTATGACATCCTAGGAAAGAAGCGACAATATCCGTTAGATCGAGATATTTCATATCTCATGGACATTGTTCTTGATTCTGTTTGCTTACAGACAGCAAATAAGTTGTTGTTAGGTCAACAACCGACGTTCGTTTCCCTTTATTTTTCCTCCTTTCTGAAACTTACTCATAATGAGGATGATTTTTCATTGTTCTTAACATCCCCAGAAAGATACTTACGGATGAAGGTAAGACTGAAATGCGCCTGACTATCGAAGTTCCCCCTCAAGTTTTTGATCGTCAATGGAAGATGACAGAGTAATGAAAAATAGAATAGGAGACAAATGGGAAAAGGGTTAAAAATATTCGGTAAATGAAAGAAATACTAAAATAAATGTTACTTAACATAAACCGGAAACCAGGGTATTTCCAAAAATCAGTAACTTTGCCATACAATAATAATGTTTCACATTAAATTATCCGATAGCGTTGATAATCGAGATGCTACCCTGTAACGACACAATACAACAAATCTGCAGGGGTTTTGTGGAACTCTAAATCCGCGGGGGACCGGTGCTCTTAGAAAAAGCTCTGTCGCTTCCAAACTTTCGCCCGGAAGCCAAAGACCTTGGGATGCTACCGACACACAGAGAAAGTCATGATATTCCAGCAGGAGGATTGTAAACGAAGTCATCACCTGACTATGTGGGGTCTCAAAGGTTATGCATTGTTGCACTGCTACGTGGCGACAGGATGCATGGAAGGAAATCGGCAGGTCAATGAATCTTTAGCTCAGCTATTTCCTTCCTTCCTTTTGCACAGCTTTCTAATCTGCTCCAGACTAATGATAATAATAATAATATCAATTAGTACCAAGACCTGGTATAGAAATAACAAGGATATGGGATATGCCAGTGGAAATTGTATCCATAATCATAGGAACACTAGGCACGATCCCAGGATCCCCGAAAAGGAACCGGGAAAAACTAGATGCCGAAGTAGCTCCAGGACTCATCAAGAAGATTGTGCTACTAGAAACTTCACACATAGTGAGATAAGTGATAGATTCCTAAAAAGACAGGACGCAACCCGTAACCCAACCCTGTAAATACCACCCAGTAGAATAACAATAATAATAACAACAAAATAAAAATCTTTTACCCTTACTGACGCAACTATAAGAATTATTCAACTCATAAAGTTTTTGTAGACATTTAAACTTGAGAAATTCTACTTAGGTTTCCGCCTGATACTACCACCTCCAGATGAAAACACTGCATTTAGTATAAAGAAAAAAGATGTATATGAAGAATAAGAATATGCAAAATATCAATGGTGGCTTCTTGTGTTGGTATTCTTCATTTAGCAGGCAATTTCATACCATCGGTACTCGAGAGATTTCCCTGGAGTTACGAATAAAATGTCAGTAAAAATATGCTGCTTCTGCTGTATTTAAAACACTCGTGTTTTATTGCTAAACATCATTTTCATCATCTATTCAAGCAGTCCTTTTCAATGCAAAACATTAAACTTTTATTTCTGTTAGAGAAAAAAATACTTTCAAAGTTCACTTCGTTCTGATGGTGCATGATATTCTACAATATACTCATCTTCGAACGGATTTTCTATTTCATATTTCCACACATCTTTTATAAGAAAAACGACTTTATTTTTCTCATTTTTTCCATTATACAAAAGTATCCTGGCAAAGAAACTTGTGAATGGATCAAAATGCCTAAGAAGTCTGCTTCATAAACAATCAAGAATGGTTATTCATTCAGCATCACAGATTAACTGTCACCAATTACAAAATGAATCTGAGATTGAATGTTCGAAGAGTTCTTGACTGTCAAAGAACATTTCGTTTCGATTCGCGATTCAAAAAGAGAATTTATAGAATTTATCTCTTGAGGATTCGTCAACAAAAATAGTTGAACTGCTCATGCCTCCATCTGATGGAATTACATGAAACTAGAAAGGGAAGGGGACTTGTAGGAAAGGAGATTATACGTATGAAACGTGGAAAAATGGGTGTTGGATGTTTAGCAGAACCTCCGTTTGGAACGAAATCTATATTTTGGCTAATCAGAATCAATTTTACAATTGAAGGTCATCTAAAACCCGTTATTAATTTTTGAATTTCCCTTGTAAAAGAAAGGCAAACACTCCCCGTATGCTCTCATGAGTTTTCGTGAAAAAAATACTCTTCCACCATAGAGGGATATCAGGAGGAACTGGTCCTTCTGGGTTTATGTTACTCATCTGCTTCTGGTAATAAAACTAGTGGAAACTTATTCGAGTAAGGACAAGAATGTTTACGTACTGATTTGTTAAGTAGCTCACCCTGATGCAATGGTGCAAATAAGCATCCTTTTCTATTAGCTCAGTTTCTGTACTTTTACTATTACTATTCAGAAGATAAACCCTATTCATATGCAAATGGAAAAAGTCCACAGAGGCCATTGACTTGAAATTGAGGTTTCCAAAGAACATGGTGTTCATTACGAAAAAGCAGGAAGAGGTAAAGGGAAATACAAAAAGAAGAGATCTCGTACTGGGTCTTGTATTGGATGAATTTCATATCATCCAACAACTCTACAAATTTCTTGATAATACCACAAAAGAGTTCTATCTTTCATACGATCTGATCTCTTACCAAATAAACTTCCATTTATTATTATGAATATTTCGACTCGAGCGCTTTAGCATCCCACCGGATGCTTTCGACTCTACATGAAAGGCTTCCCTAACGATCGCTGTCTCTCGTGATATTTAAATGCCAGGCTTTGTTCGCTTCGTTCACCCCAAAGCAATTATCCATTCCCATCTTTACAGCAGTTTTAAGAGTAAAAGGAATTTTAAAATGCACTAGGTTCTGGGAAGTAAATTTTATATCATAACAAGACCTGCAAACGTACGGGCACTCACACACCTACACAAAAACTGGAATCGAATCCAGATCAATATAAGAGGCCTTTGACCTTAAAGAAATATCAGGCATGTTTTCATAAACTTGATCCTATTATGTAAAAAAAAAAAAGATATTTTAAATATATAGGTTTTCATGACTGCATTGAAGTCACGTTCAAAGGACAGCCAAGTGATTTGCTTGTTAGTTTCCTGTAAGAAATAATAGAGATCAAACAAAGTTAATGGATAGAACATCATTCCGGATAACAAAAGCTCCACCTATTTGCAAGTATCAGAAACCTTTTTTACTTGTAGGTACTACGTTGTCATCAAAGTTAAGTATAATATATATATATATATATATATATATATATATATATATATACTATATATATATATATATATATATTATATATATATATATATATATATATATATATATATAGATATCATATATATATATATATTATATCTATATATGTAATAATAATTATCGCATCACCGTGATTCATATAAATCATTCGAGCTACAAATGTCCTGTAATATCTAATTCGCTCTACCGCGGAATTGATATATTTTCATATATGTACCGAAGGGGAATTTTTTAGTTGATAATAATTTCGTCCACTCATGAGATCGAACCACCGTCCAGCAGACAGGCACGAAATCAGGACGACATTAGCGTTACCGATTCGGCTAACAGTGAGGCTATAAGTTTATACCGATTCTGACCTTACAAATCACCGTCGAACTCGATTTTTTCGTAATTAGAATCGATAGGAAATCCCTCTATCATGGTAACCAATTCAAAAGTTTGACGAACGTAGCCATGTTATGAATAATTATCACATCACCGTCATTCATATAAATCATTTGAGCTATAAATATCCTTTAATATGCAATTCGCTCTACCTTTGTCCTGATTTCGTGCCTGTCTGCTGGACAGTGATTCGATCCCATGAGAGGACGAAATTATTATCAACTAAAGAATTCCAATTCGGTACATATATGAAAATACATCAATTCCGAGGTAGAGCGAATTAAATATTAAAGGACATTTCTAGCTCGAATGATATATAATATATATATATATATATATATATATTACAATATATATCTATATATATATCTTATTATATATATAATCAGAGGAAGACGGACGAAAACCACACATCACTAGGCTGTCTTTTTTTATTATTTTGCCGACGTTTCGTAATTATTTACAGAATTACATCTTCTAGGCTGCACATAAGGAAAGATAAAAACAAAAAAGTTAAAAGTATAGTCTAAAAGTTTATTTAAAATACATTAGAGTAAAAATGAAATAGGGAATTATATTTCATAGTTCGGCAGGGATCTTAGACTGAAAACGAGAGAGTTTCTTTCAAAAGATTCCTAAATATGATTTTATCCATGAAAGGAGCTGATCCCCTTTGAACTGCACGCTGGTTATCAGGTACTAATATGACTATATGATGGCCTGTTCTGATACCCTTCAATGGAATTCTATGCCCTCCAAAGAACCTAGATATAATTCAGGTGCGCGCTAATAGGGCTCAATCAGTCATCGCTTCGATTCATTACAGGATCAGCAAGCAGCCTGCCGCTTATAATTGCTTGTAATTCCCCTAAAATCATTACTCCTACAAGTATCCAGAATTCCTATACAGATGCTCTTCACTTGCCTTCTTTGCCGTTCAAATAAAATATCTAATCGGATTCGGCTAAGATTACAGAGGTACACGAAATTAAAAGAAAAAAAGCTGTTTGAAGTATTCGACGGAACGAGATTTACAGCTGCAAAATGGTAAGTGACACAGAGAGACTGAATTGACAGTCCTCATTGATGCCTTTGTTCCTTTGTATCGTTGTGCAAAAGGTTTCATGACCCTGGTCTGTCAGAGCAAGATGTTTCTGAAGCCTCGAAAGCTTAAACTGTCTGGAACTTTCTAAACAATATGACAACATACCATTATAGAAACCAATATAGAAAAGGATTTATTTTCCCGTAACCTCACGTTTTGGCATGATATAAAAACAGATGACGTTTCCAGTGCGTCAAAACATTAACATTTCAACCAACTTCTGTTTGTTTTCCTACTTCTCAGTCTTGGCGTTAATTAAGGTATTCATAAGCATTGATTTCTGATGCTTGATTCCCTTGTGAAAAACAAAAACACCCAGTTTTTTGTGGAATGTTTTTAATCAAAAGAAATAGACGCAATTCTAGATGAGTATGAAAGCACTAATGATCCCTTTTGAGGAAGAGGGTATTGCATAAGTGTTACTCTATGTTATCATTCAGTTACAGTCTAGTATTAAAGGAACCGCGAGATTGCAATCTCCCTCTGTCAGTCGTGTTGCAAACGAAGGAAACCTGTCTGTATGAACATGCAAATCGAATCAGGATCGCATCAAAACAGTCGCTGTGAATGTCGTACTATAACAGATATTTTCACCAAATAGCAAAAACTAAGGATATAGATAATGTGTCCGTCCCCACCTCCGATCCCCCCCACCTTTTTTTTTTTTTTGTTTTTTTTTTTTTTTTTTTTTTTTTTTTTATTACACGCTGCCGTTCATTTTTACTGAAGACGAAAGAATCGCAGAAAAAGGGTCTGAAACCCCCGGTCAGTTTGTTGCAGATACACAAGCCATGCGTTCCTTTTGCTACCGAGCATCAATACATGAATTAGAGTCCCGATATTTCTAAATGTTCAAAATACGACTTCAAAGCAACTTTAGGCTTTTGACTTCCCTCTGATTATCAGTCTTTTCATGTCTGCGCTGATGACCTTGGAAGACAGATTCCCTCCACTCCACAAGGCATTCAGACCGCGTTTCGTCCCCGGGGACCATCGTGCAACGCTGGATACACAGATGGAGTCGAAGTGCTCGAAGGTCAAGGGAAACTGAACCCTGAAGATAATTGGCTTCCATCTCCGGTAAAGCTGCAAAGGATCTATTCTGAGTACCATATTACACGCGAAAAAAGAAATACTGAATGAAATGAAGACGTCAACACAAGCAAGTTAAAATGCAAACTCTGAAAGATTCGTCACAGACCATTTTTGATACTTGTCCTTGTAAGTATAATTTGTTAAAGAATTACTGCGATGACATGACCGAGTTTGATGTTGTTACTTTGCAGAGTTAATACGTTTAAAAGAACAGCGCAGACTTGTATAATTCCGCTAAGGGGCGTTGAGGAGCCCTTCATTCCGTCAGGTCCTGAAGCTTAAGTGTCTAATCACTCACGGAAATTACTACAATAGATTCCGGTAACCGTATTAAATAACGATTACTGTAGTCACGTGACCCTATAACTGTTACCGTTTTCATTCAGCTCATTTCCAATAGTAACAACGCTCTCTCTCTCTCTCTCTCTCTCTCTCTCTCTCTCTCTCTCTCTCTCTCTCTCTCTCTGTGTGTGTGTCTTCCAAGTTCATCAGCGCAGACCTATGAAAAGACTGATATCTGGGCTTTGAAGTCGTATTTTGAACATTAAGAAATATCGGGACTCTAATTTATGTATTGATGCTCGGTAGCAAAAGGAACCCATGGCTTTTGTATCTGCAACAAAGTGACCGGGGGTTTCAGACCCTTTTTCTGCGATTCTTTCGTCTTCAGTAAAAATGAACGGCACCGTGTAATTAAAAAAAAAACGGGTGGGGGATCGGAGGTGTGGGATGGACACATTATCTATATCCTTAATTTTTGCTATTTGGTGAAAAAATCTGTTATAGTACGACAATCACAGCGACTGCTTTGATGCGATCCTGATTCGATTTGCATGTTCATGCAGATAGGTTTCCTTCGTTTGCATCACGACTGACAGAGGGAGATTGCAATCTCGCGGTTCCTTTAATACTAGACTGTAACTGAATGATAACATAGAGTAACACTTATGCAATACCCTCTTCCTCAAAAGGGATCATTAGTGCTTTCATACTCATCTAGAATTGCGTCTATTTCTTTTGATTAAGAACATTCCACAAAAAACTGGGTGTTTTTGTGTTTCACAGAGGAATCAAGCATCAGAAATCGATGCTTATAAATACCTTAATTAACGCCAAGACTGAGAAGTAGGAAAACAAACAGAAGTTGGTTGAAATGTTAATGTTTTGACGCATTGGAAACGTCATCTGTTTTTATATCATGCCAAAACGTGAGGTTACGGGAAAATAAATCCTTTTCTATATTGGTTTCTATCATGGTATGTTATCATATTGTTTAGAAAGTTCCAGACAGTTTAAGCTTTCGAGGCTTCAGAAACATCTTGCTTTGACAGATCAGGGTCATGAAACCTTTTGCACAACGATACAAAGGAACAAAGGCATCAGTGAGGACTGTCAATTCAGTCTCTCTGTGTCACTTACCATTGACTTTGCAGCTGTAAATCTCGTTTCGTCGAATACTTCAAACAGCTTTTTTTCTTTTAATTTCGTGTACCTCTGTAATCTTAGCCGAATCCGATTACATATTTTATTTGAACGGCAAAGAAGGCAAGTGAAGAGCATCTGTATAGGAATTCTGGATACTTGTAGGAGTAATGATTTTAGGGGAATTACAAGCAATTATAAGCGGCAGGCTGCTTGCTGATCCTGTAATGAATCGAAGCGATGACTGATTGAGCCCTATTAGCTCGCACCTGAATTATATCTAGGTTCTTTGGAGGGCATAGAATTCCATTGAAGGGTATCAGAACAGGCCATCATATAGTCATATTAGTACCTGATAACCAGCGTGCAGTTCAAAGGGGATCAGCTTCTTTCATGGATAAAATCATATTTAGGAATCTTTTGAAAGAAACTGAGACTCTCAGAGTTCAGACCGAAATCTCTCGTTTTCAGTCTAAGATCCCTGTCGAACTATGCAATATAATTCCCTATTTCATTTTTACTCTAATGTATTTTAAATGAACTTTTAGACTATACTTTTAACTTTTTTGTTTTTATCTTTTCTTATGTGCAGCCTAGAAGATGGTTAAAGTTCTGGTAAATAATTAATTACGAAACGTCGGCAAAATAATAAAAAAAGACAGCCTAGTGATGTGTGGTTTTCGTCCGTCTTCCTCTGATTATAGATATATATATATATATATATATATATATATATATAGTATATATATATATATATATATATATATATATATGTAAGGCCTAGGGTTTTTGATTAATAATGTATTGTCCATGTGTTCCCTTTGACCTATGGAATGTGGAGAACAGTGCAGGGGTAACGACCCGAGAGTAGCTGATCAATGAGTTTCTATGGGTGGCGTGAGATAAAAATGCTTAGTTCGACAAGTCAATGCACGACAGTTTATGAACTCTTCTCAAAGTGCCTTTGTGAAACTGGATGCAGCTAGAACCGCGAGGCGCTATCGAACTGTGTGTTCGTATGTGCGTGTGCGCCTCTTTCTGTTAAAAGAGTGTCATACCCAAGCCTATGGGAGTATTTTGACAGAGGGCCTTCAAGTTCACAGGCAAGATGCCGTGGCATTCGCCGGGAGTTTTTATTAACAGTGTTTAGTGTCCGGCTGTTTGGGTGAGTGTTGAGTTACTTTAGCCGAAGACTGGCTTGTTATCTGTTTGACATTTTTTATGATAATATCCAATGTTTCACCTATGTCTGTCAATCTTGTATGTACTTACCGGGATGTGTTCTGTATCTTTGAAACAGACGATTCTGGTACTCCTGGAATGCAGGGGGACAAAGAATTCCCAGAGGGGTGTAGACTTTTTTTGGTGACTAAACAATGTACTGTTTCGGGGTTTTTTGGGTTAGTCTGTAAGACTGGATTACTTGATTGATTGATTTATTTATTCGTTGTTAATAAACGTTAATGTTATGACCCAGCTCTCTCATTTTCATTACCTGTTAGAATAGAGAGAGGTGTTGGTGCTAGAGAGAGAGAGATTCCTTGGAGGGAGAGAGAGAGAGAGAGAGAGAGATTCCTTGAGAGAGAGAGAGAGAGAGAGAGAGAGAGAGAGAGAGAGAGAGAGAGAGGGAGAGAAGCTGTGTGTGTAATACTGTGTGTGGGTTTGCCTTCCGCTCGTGTCTCACGCTTACCTTATGAATAATGGGGGGGAATCCCCCCATAAACAGTGGTGGTAGGCGGTGAAAAAAGGGTATGAAAGTTTTTTTTTCTTTTTTATGCCTAGGAACGCCAATGTGGTGGGATTGTGGAAAATTGTTAAACTGTTAGTTTTCAGTTACTTAGTGAGAAAAAATGAGAAAACATCTATCTGTTAACTGTGCTAAAGGGAGGGAAGGATTTTGTTGGACTCAGAATTTTTCCCAGGCAGTCAGCCTAGAAGCAGTGAGCGCACCCAGTATGACTTTTGCTTGTGCAATGACGAGTGTGTTCCGAGATACCCGTGCGGCTGTTGTTGTTAGTATCACTGCCGCGTTTTACGAGAATTTTGAGTTCCTTTTGTTCCCATTATGGAGTGGTGAGTGTTAAAACTATTGTTTATCAAAGGGGGAGGGTTTTTGTTTAAATATTTCAGGGTTATGGGATTGGTTCAAGAGGTCAAAAATATTTGTCTTTGCCCCATAGTGACGTGTTTTATTTATTTTGCACGTGTTTATAATAGACGTTTTCATCTTTGTTCAAAACATGGGGGTGTATTAAGATGTATTTATGCATGTGAACTGTGCTTAGATAAGCATACTTGGCTTAGAGACAGAGCGGCCACAATTTTACGGGCTCAGCACATTTCTGCAGAGAGGCGCGTTGCATTGCGAGGGGAGTATGGCCTGCCTCGAGGAAGGGTATTGCGAGGGTACTACTGGCCTCCCTAAGAGGGCATTGCAAGATGGGTACTAGTGTATACCTTGGGAGGGGGTCCTCAGACACTGTTCAAGGGGAGATGGGGGTACTACTGGTCTGCCTCGGGCTGTTCTGCCGCTTGACTGAGGGGTTGTTCTCACGGGGGGGAGACATTTTTTTTCTCAGTGTGGGTGAACTCCCCTTTTTCCTTTTTTTTTCTTTGTGTTGGGGGATGAGTTTGCCCTTGACATTGGATGCTAAGACATCAGCTGATTGATAAGTTGATGAAGTGAAACGCCCGTAGAGTCTTTTTTTTTCAGGAAAGAGATATTTTTTTCTTTCTTGGATGAAGAGAAAAGGAAATAAAAAGAGAATTGAAATGCATTGTATGGGAGTATGTTTTACTTGTGCCTTGAAAGACACAAATATATTGGGGAGACACAGATTATTTTTTTATTGTGTTGGAGAAATTACTTTGAAATGCCGATGATTGGTGTTGTATCTGTGTTGTGTGGCAATGGTGTTATGTCATGGTGTATGCTAGAGAAATTGTATGTCATAAGATTCAGCAATACTAGTGTATGCTATTTGAATTTCACCCTTACATGAGATCTTTGCAAGAGAATTATTGCTATGGAGAGTTATTATTATTGTTATTATTAATAATTATTATACTTGAGATGTGTTACGGGAAGGTTGCTTAAGTATAATTATCATTACGGGAGACATAATTTACGAGAGATTTTGAGATATTTCATGGGAGATTAGTTGATAATTATTACAGATAATTATTCAAGGAGAATTATTACAATGAATTAATGGGAGAAGTCTTGTCTTAGTTATTTGATGAATTTTTGTAACTTTGGAGAATATTTCAGTCATTCACGGGGATGAGTTTTGCTGAATCTTGATGAATCTGATTGAATCTTGGTGAATTGTGTGGAATCTTGCTGAATTTTTGCTGAATTTTTGCTGAATTTTTTGCTGAATTTTTGGAGAATGGCAAGCATTAACATTGGTGATATTTTTTGTACTGATACTGATGATTTTGATGATAGCAATTTTTTTGGTGATTTTGTGATAATGATATTTCTGATAACTGATATATACTAATACGTGGGCGTTTTAATGCTGTCAAGGGTGGTAAAATCCTTTTTCGAATTTGGGAGGAACTAACAACACATTATTTTTTTTTGTTTTCCTTTTTTTTATGAGTTCAGCAGATAATTGCTTGGCATCTGGTGAGTTACGGGAGATAGTGAACAAGGCCGTTGATTTTTCTTTTCTTCTTTTTTTGGAAGTTAGCCATCGCTGACACAGGTTTTTCTTTACCAAGGGTGAATTTGAATTTGTTTTTTCTCTCCAGTTAGTGTGAATATTTTTTTAATATCTCAGTTCATGACTTAGAGTCATTGTTCGGGAACGTGTTCGTGTTTTAGATATTTGATGCTATAGAGAAATATATGGGAGAATTTTTTGCATGTTTTGAATGCATACGTAATGGCACTACATTTTTTCTCTGGATATTTATGTTCCAGAAATTGTGAGTTTTCTTGCACAATACCTTTGTTGTATTTGTGACAACTTTGTGAGAGATAGGAAACTTGGTTAAGTTTTCTAGTGGCCTATGTCGTAGTGCATATGGAGAAGTCTTGGCTAAGACACTGTGAATTTGGAGTTCTGTTATAATGACTGTGGGACACATTAGTGATTTTTTCGAGAATTTTCTAGACAGTTTTTTTTAGTTTGCCGAGTTTTCGCCCCACCTTTTTTAGCAGTTATGCTAAATGGAGAGAGTTTTATAGATTTTGACTATAACATTGAGTTATTCTCTGGAGAATTGAGATATATTATTTTGGAGAGATAATTGAGATATATTTGGAGTTATAATTGGAGGTATATATTATTTTGGAGTTATAATTGGAGATATAATATATGGGAGATATATTTTTGGCCATTTTTGATATTTGCCAATGTGATGAGAGCTATGTTTAGTTCAATTATTTTGCAGCCATCTTTGTTGCAAATGGAGACACATTTTTTTGGAGATTATGGGGCAATATTTGTGAGTGTGTGAGTTAGTTGCCTTGGGTGTACAATTTTTGGAGATATATTTTTTGGAGCCTTGTTTTGTTCCAAATGGAGTTATTGGGGAAATAGAGGTAAATATTTTGTATTTGCCGAAATAGAGGTGATTATTCTCTATTCTTGGAGTGGTGTTTTTTTTACTGACATGTGGCTATTGGAGAAATAAGAGAGAAATATAAGGGGGTGGTTTTTAACCAAATGGAGGAAATATTTTTATAACCGGAGTGGTGTTATTATTAATATGGTGAAATGTATGGAGTTGGAATTAATCTTTGGCGGGTGACCCTTTTTTTTTTTGTGGTTATGGGAGTTTTTTTCGAGACAAGAGAAGATTTCTGTGGTTCTCTTTTTTTATTTCGTGACTATTTAGAGGCGAATGGCATTACTGCATTACGAGTCATTTGGAGATGTGTGCATTTTTTATGTTCACAAGTGTATTATTTTTGGAGAAATATAATTTGGGTAAAGTCATGTTGAGAGAATAAGTCTTTGAGACAATTTTTGAACACATTAGTCATATCCTGGAGTTAATTCTGTGAAATGTGTCTGTTAGACCTTTTTTTTATAGAGAATCATGAGTTTCCAAACTTGTGTATCTTACTGGACAATTTTTGTGCTGCTGTTTGAGCATGCGTCCGCAGGCGATTTTTCTACTGACAAGCGATGTGATGAGCCGTGTGCTGTTTCTTTTCCTCTGATGGTGATAGATCAGAATTTTAGCAATATCTGGAAATGTTGACAATAGCATTTCACGAAAGCGCATGGGTAAGAGTTTGCTTTCTGGCAAATTCCGGGGCTTTACATGGAGCATTTCTTGGGGAAAACGCGGGAAGTTATGCATATTATACATGTATTATGTATTTTGTGATTGGGGAAATCTTCTTGTGATTATCCTTTTTTTTATTATTTTCTTCCTTTCCTGTGAGAGAATGTTAATTTGGGGATTGAGTTTAAATAGCATTTCTTTTTGGATGGGAGATGTAATTTTTCTGTAGTTGCTATTTACGTAAGTGGGAGTTTGACATTAAGTCTCATTGTGATTAATTATTGAGCAGTAAAGGGGTTTTTTGCTGTTAAACATTGGAGATTTTTACTGATTTTGTGGGTTGTTCAAATATCAGAGTTTGAGAGAACATTTTTGGGTCTGGGTGTGTTACGTGATTCTTTTTTTTTCCTTAGGTTCATTACGATTTTTTTTTCTTCTTTTTTTTTTCTTGTGAGCACATTCGAGTTTGAAATGTGAGTACAGAATTCCGTGGAGTTGCTGTGATTTCTGAGTTATGTGTGTGCTGATGTGTGAGTTTGGAGAATTGGTTTGGAGAACTTGATGTTTTTTGAGAGTTGTGATAATGACTTATGGTTTAGTAGTCATATTAAGGGGAGTTAATTGGGAGACGTTCAGTTAGTATTTCTGACTTTTTGAGATCATTGTTTGATAGAAGTAGTATGTCTGGGTTAATTTTCTTAGATTGACCAAAGACTTGACTGACTTACTAACACACACCAAAAAAAAAGTCATTTCCCGACTCCAGCAAGACGTCCACCAGCTGTGTGCGGAGAGGTTGCTGTTATTTTACCCCAGGGTGATTACAAGAATTTCCACGTGGGTGATCGCGAGAATTCTACAGCGTGTCTTTTGGGGATCTGCAGAAGTCGTGAGAAGTCTTCTACAATGAGGGAGGCATTCCGTCTTCCTACAGCCTGCTATAGTGTACTGTCTGTGCAGCTAGTTGCAGACAAGCGAAGAGGGATATTCAAGAAATGCAGAAAAAATGAGAGAAAATGCGCCTAGTGTTATTTGGAGATATAAGAGTAACAGACTTTATTTTATAATGCCAGAGACGTGCAGTTATTTCGTATATTTTATTTTAAGCCGGCCAGTGTGTTTTGCATTTTGCTAGGCGGGGGCTAGCATATGGGGTGGCCGAGCATCTGTAAGGCCTAGGGTTTTTGATTAATAATGTATTGTCCATGTGTTCCCTTTGACCTATGGAATGTGGAGAACAGTGCAGAGGTAATGACCCGAGAGTAGCTGATCAATGAGTTTCTATGGGTGGCGTGAGATAAAAATGCTTAGTTCGACAAGTCAATGCACGACAGTTTATGAACTCTTCTCAAAGTGCCTTTGTGAAACTGGATGCAGCTAGAACCGCGACGCGCTATCAAACTGTGTGTTCGTATGTGCGTGTGCGCCTCTTTCTGTTAAAAGAGTGTCATACCAAAGCCTATGGGAGGATTTTGACAGAGGGCTTCAAGTCACATGCAAGAAGCCGTGGCATTCGCCGGGAGTTTTTTATTAACAGTGTTTAGTGTCCGGCTGTTTGGGTGAGTGTTGAGTTACTTTAGCTGAAGACTGGCTTGTTATCTGTTTGACATTTTTTATGATAATATCCAATGTTTCACCTATGTCTGTCAATCTTGTGTGTGTACTTACCGGGATGTGTTCTGTATCTTTGAAATAGACGATTCTGGTACTCCTGGAATGCAGGGGGACGAAGAATTCCCAGAGGGGTGTAGACTTTTTTTGGTGACTAGACAATGCACTGTTTCGGGGTTTTCTCTCTCATTTTCATTACCTGTTGAATAGAGAGAGGTGTCGGTGCTAGAGAGAGAGAGAGAGATTCCTTGGAGGGAGAGAGAGAGAGAGAGAGATTCCTTGGAGAGAGAGAGAGAGAGAGAGAGAGAGAGAAGCTGTGTGTGTAATACTGTGTGTGGGTTTGCCTTCCGCTCGTGTCTCACGCTTACCTTATGAATAATGGGGGGGAATCCCCCATTAACATATATATTATATATAGATATATATATATATTATATATCCTATATATATCAGAATATATATATATATATATATTATATAATATATCTATATTATATATATCATTCGAGCTAGAAATGTCCTTTAATATTTAATTCACTCTACCTCGGAATTGATGTATTTTCATATATGTACCGAATTGGAATTCTTTAGTTGATAATAATTTCGTCCTTTCATGGGATCGAATCACTGTCCAGCAGACAGGCACGAAATCAGGACGAGGTAGAGCGAATTAGATATTAAAGGACATTTGTAGCTCAAATGATTTATATGAATGACGGTGATGTGATAATTATTCATATATATATACATATATATATATATATATATATATATATATATATATATATATATATATATATATATATATATATATATATATATATATATATATATATATATTATATGCTTTGATGACAACGTAGTACCTACAAGTAAAAAAGGTTTCTGATACTTGCAAATAGGTGGAGCTTTTGTTATCCGGAATGATGTTCTATCCATTAACTTTGTTTGATCTCTATTATTTCTTACTGGAAACTAACAAGCAAATCACTTGGCTGGCCTTTGAACGTGACTTCATTGCAGTCATGAAAACCTATATATTTAAAATATCTTTTTTTTTTTTTTTGTACATATAGGATCAAGTTTATGAAAACATGCCTGATATTTGTTTAGGGTCAAAGGCCTCTTATATTGATCTGGATTCGATTCCGTTTTTGTGTAGGTGTGTGAGTGCCCGTACGTTTGTAGGTCATGTTATGATATAAAATTTACTTCCCAGAACCTCGTGCATTTTAAAATTCCTATTACTCTTAAAACTGCTGTAAAGATGGGAATGGATAATTGCTTTGGGGTGAACGAAGCGAACAAAGCCTGGCATTTAAATATCACTAGAGACAGCGATCGTTAGGGAAGCCTTTTATGTAGAGTCGAAAGCATCCGGAGGGATGCTAAAGCGCTCGAGTCGAAAAATTCATAATAAAAGTATTATTCGTTTTCTCGAATGGACGTTTATTTGGTAAGAGATCAGATCGTATGAAAGATAGAACTCTTTTGTGGTATTATCAAGAAATTTGTATAGTTGTTGGATGATATCAAATTCATCCAATACAAGACCCAGTACGAGATCTCTTCTTTTTGTATTTCCCTCTACCTCTTCCTTCTTTTTCGTAATGAACACCATGTTCTTTGGAAACCTTAATTTCAAGTCAATGGCCCCTGTGGACTTGTTGCATATGCATATGAATAGGGTCTATCTTCTGAATAGTAATAGTAAAAGTACAGAAACTGAGCTAATAAAAATGATACTTTATTTGCACATGCAATGGTGCAAATAAGCATCAGGGTGGGTTACTTAACAAATCAGTACGTAAACATTCTTGTCCTTACTCGAATAAGAGTTTCCCCTAGTTTTATTATCAGGAGGAGATGAGTAACATAAACCCAGAAGGACCAGTTCCTCCTGATATCCCTCTATGCTGGAAGAGTATTTATTTTACGAAAACTCATGAGAGCACACGGGGAGTGTTTGTCGTTCTTTTACAAGGGAAATTCAGAAATTAATAACGGGTTTTAGATGACTTTCAATTGTAAAATTGATTCTGATTAGCCAAAATATAGATTTCATTCCAAACGGAGGTTCCGCTAAACATCCAACACCCATTTTTCCACGTTTCATACGTATAATTCCTAGTTTCTCCTTTCCTACAAGTTGCCTTCCCTTTCTACTTTTATGTAATTCCATCAGATGGAAACACGAGCAGTTTTTTAAATGGCTTCATTACATCTTATTCAACTATTTTTGTTGACGAATCCTCAAGAGATAAATTCTATAAATTCTCTTTTTGAATTGCGAATCGAAACGAAATGTTCTGTAACAACCAAGAACTCTTCGAACATTCAATCTCAGATTCATTTTGTAATTGGTGACGGTTAATCTGTGATGCTGAATGAATAACCATTCTTGATTGTTTACGAAGCAGACTTCTTATGCATTTTGATCAATTCACAAACTTCTTTGCCAGGATACTCTTGTATAATGAAAAAACAATGAGAAAAATAAAGTAGTTTTTCTTATAAAAGATGTGTGGAAATATGAACTAGAAAATCCGTTCGATGAGTATATTGTAGAATATCATGCGCCATCATAACGAAGTGAACTTTGGAAATATTTTTTTCTCTAACATAAATAAAAGTTTAATGTTTTGCATTGAAAAGGACTGCTTGAATAGATGATGAAAATGATGTTTAGCAATAAAACACGAGTGTTTTAAATACAGCAGAAGCAGCATATTTTTACTGACATTTTATTCGTAACTCCAGGGAAATCTCTCGAGTACCGAAGATATGAAATTGCCTGCTAAATGAAGAATACCAACACCTGATGATCACAAGAGGCCGCCATTGATATTTTGCATATTCTTATTCTTCATATCCATCTTTTTTCTTTATACTAAATTAAATGTTTTCATCTGGAGGAGGTAGTATCAGGCGGAAACCTAAATAGAATTTCTCAAGTCTAAATGTCTACAAAAACTTTATGAGTGGAATGAATTTATCACTGTTGGAGGAAAGTTGCGTGGAAGATTTATATATGAAAAACTTGTTAGCTAAATTTATAAGCTTTGAAGTATTAGATGAAACGTCGTCTTTGAAACACAGTCGGGAAGCCGTTGGGGAAGACGTATGTGGGATATACTAGGCTTGTGATGTGGCCGTGTGTTTTGGTGAAGTATTGTTTTTGACGTGTTTGTACAGTTTTTTACAATTGTATGTATTTGTATGGAATATTAATTCATTCCCCTGCATTTAGCATTGGTTACAAATATAAAATAACAATTCTGTCTGTCACTTGATTTTTCATTTAACCTCTTTCAAACTCGATATTATACTTATAAATAAACAAAATTGAAATGTGTGCCTGTGTCCTTGGGTATACTTTGGCACGGGAAAAATGGAGATTAAGACTGATAAACATATGTCTCACGTGAGTGTGGAGTCAGCTCGTGTGTGTGGGTGCGTGATTCATCATCGGATAACGTCATCCCTGTCGGTTATTGGGGGAGATATCAAATTGATAAATATATGTCTCACATGAGTTTGAAATCAGCCGCCAAATATCCTTTTATCATGATACTCCGAGCATCTAAGCAGCTGTGTAAATATAAACAAAATGTAACAGCTGAGAGAAAAGTGGAGTCTATATGGGGTCTTTTCCTCTACTTACATGAGACAGACTAAAGAACTGGCCAGCGATGACACATGGCTATGGCTACAGAGGGGAGAGCTAAAGAAGGAAACTGAAGGAATGATAACAGCGGCACAAGATCAGGCCCTAAGAACCAGATATATCCAAAGAACGATGGATGGAAATAACATCTCTCCCATATGTAGGAAGTGCAATACGAAAAATGAGACCATAAACCACATAGCAAGCAAATGTCCGGCACTTGAACAGAACCAGTACAAAAAGAGGCAGGATTCAGTGGCAAAAGCCCTCCACTGGAGCCTGTGCAAGAAACACCAGCTACCTTGCAGTAATAAGTGGTACGAGCAAAAACCTGAAGGAGTGATAGAAAACGATAAGGCGAAGATCCTCTGGGACTATGGTATCAGAACAGCTAGGGTGATATGTGCAAATAGACCAGACGTGACGTTGATTGACAAAATCAAGAAGAAAGTATCACTCATTGATGTCGCAATACCATGGGACACCAGAGTTGAAGAGAAAGAAAGGGAAAAAATGGATAAGTATCAAGACCTGAAAATATAAATAAGAAGGATATGGGATATGCCAGTGGAAATTGTACCCATAACCATAGGAACACTAGGCACGATCCCAAGATCCTTGAAAAGGAATCTGGAAAAACTAGAGGCCGAAGTAGCTCCAGGACATATGCAGAAGAGTGTGATCCTAGAAACAGCGCACATAGTAAGAAGAGTGATGGACTCCTAAGGAGGCAGGATGCAACCCGGAACCCCACACTATAAATACCACCCAGTCGAATTGTAGGACTGTGATAAAAAAAATAAATAAATAGATAATAATAATAATAATAATAATAATAATAATAATAATAATAATAATAATAATAATAATAATAATAAGGATGAGGGTAATACTTTATTTCATTCTTTGCTTTGTTCCATCACTAGATTAATAAATATATGAATACATAACTAATTCGACAAATAAGTTGATAATTAGATGAATAAGTGCATAAATAATTGAATATAAAGCATAAAAATTAAAATAAATACCAAATGAAATAATAATTCCCGAGCGATTTCGTATCTGTTAACAGGACGCTATTGCGACTTTGCCGAAATATTGCCCGTTGCAGAAATGACTTGCAATCACTCATGCAAACTTTAATCGCTTCGAAGAATGTCAAGTATGAGCAGAGACAGAAGGAGAGGATGCACAAACTAAGCAGAGTCCTGCTCAAAAAGCAGGAAATATTTCAGAGCTGACCACAGCTTAGAATAATGAAGGAACTCTGATGTCCTTCATGAATACCTAGGGGACGAAAAGTTCTCTTTGGACATCGGATGACAGATCCACCCAGCGAGCAACTACGAGTTCACCAAAGTGCCGTTCTTGTTGTTGAGGAAGGTCGGGAGCTTTCACTCTTGGCAGGGGAAAAATAGAGAGATAGATGAGCGAGAGAGAGAGTGAGAGAGAGAGAGAGAGAGAGAGAGAGAGAGAGAGAGAGAGAGAGAGAGAGAGAGAGTTTTCTAAGCATTTCTAGTATCTGGGTACAAGCAAGGCTTAGAAAACTAACAGAATAGAGGGAAAAATGTTATTTCTGTAATTTGTCGGGTGGGGTTGGGGGAAATAGAGTCTTTCCCAGTGCAGGTAGAGTGAAAATGAAAGTGAAAGCAGCCATATTATAAACTTCGCATTAACAGGAACTCACTTGGATTGTTGTTTGCAGGACCTAGAGATGAAGACATCTCAGCTTAACAAGGATTAGGAAAGATTTCGTGCACATGGCTAGTCTATGGACAGCCGTCTATCGTACTAGATATATCCAATGTAGACAAATAACAAGTTCTCCTTTATGTACTATACAGGAAATTCACGCATATAAAAGATGGCAGTACTTCTGAGACTATTCGATGACACGAAACTTTCTCAGGCAAAGTTAAACAACACTACACAAAAGGAGGTCGTTGGCTGCATTTGGTTCCTAGTTCTAGTACCTGCTTCCCCCAGCTCAGTCAACAAACATTTTATGTATATTTGATTCCCTCAAACCTTACCGCTGGAGGGATGTTAGAGGTAAGACCCAACTCAGCGCCGGTCCCAAGTCTGGATTAGAGTCATGAAGTAGACCCGCCAGTAAAACATCTGCCAAAAACGATTACGAGATGAACCGTTCAAGACAGAAACGGCTGAAGGAGACTCACTGAAAACGGCTACCCCGACTAGGGATTAAGTTGATAAGATGAAGGGTATATGTATTCTTCCTCAACTTGTCCTATTTTTTTCCTAAATATACGATTCCAAGCAGCCCGACCCAATTCAATTGAGCTCTTGCTCCGTCACCTTTTTCCGGTACTTGCCTGACCCCCAGAAAGAGAAGAGGTCACGGAGGGCATCGTTAGCTCTCGCGTCGAGAGAGAGAGAGAGAGAGAGAGAGAGAGAGAGAGAGAGAGAGAGAGAGAGAGAGAGAGAGAGAGAGAGAGAGAGAGCAATCAGTCGTCGGTGGACCTTTGCAATATTCAGATTCCATGCCTCCAATGACAACGAGTCATTTACAGATATCTGTATCCCTTTTGTCTGTGGTCGCAGATTCCCGAGAACATTCATGACTTCACTTCTGGACCTCCGAGTTTTGCTGGGATGAAATTAATTATGTGCAATTGTCAAATCCTTTTTTATCTCTTTCGGCCGCTAAGTATCGCAGAGTGAAGTGGCGTAGCGAGTAATTATGCACCAGAATAACATTTGCTTTTTAGTGATCATGCAGACAAAAGCGCCAAATACCGTCTTGGTAACTGAAAACTATAGCATCTCTCGATAATACCCAAGTTATGTGGTGTCATTATTCGTATTGCTATATACATACATATACAAATATATAAATATGCTATATAAATATATACACTAGGAGGGGGAAAAGTGTCTAGAAACCCCGGTTTGGATACGAAGTAAGAAAAACAAGGCATTTCAAGAAAATACTCCTAATAAATATTAGATATATAATATATATGATATATATATATATATATATAATATATATATATATATATATTTATATATATATATATACCTATATATATCGATATCTATATCTATATCTATATCTATATAGATATTATATATCATATATATATATAAGATATAATACTAATATATATAGATATCAGATATAATATGATATAATATATAATATATATATATATATTTATAATTATATATATAGATATATATATATAAGATATATAGATATATCTATATATACATTATATATAGATATAGATAGATATAGATATAGATATATATATATATATATATATATATATATATATATATATATATATATATATATTATATATATATATATAGATATAGATATCTATATATATATATATATATCGAAATGAGAAGAATGAAACATAAAGTTAAGTTGTTAGTCGGTTTTTCCTATAAATACTGAATTTACATTGAAATGGTTCTCTATGTATCAAAACGTCTAAGAAAGGGAGGCAATTGTCTTTTTCTAATTCTAGAGTAAACTTAATCGATGGTACCTAGTTATTTAATTTAGAGAGTAAATCATTTACATCAATACCGACAGGAAGAACAGCTAAACAATCATCAACGTAACGATACCACTTTACAGGAATATGCATGATATTAGGTAAGTAGCGTTTTTCAAAGAATTCCATATACAGGTTTGAGAGCAATGGTGATAAAGGATTTCCCATTGCCATGCCAAAAATTTGTTGATAAAATTCACCATTGCCTCCCTTTCTTAGACGTTTTGATACATAGAGAACCATTTCAATGTAAATTCAGTATTTATAGGAAACCAACTAACAACTTAACTTATGTTCATTTCTTCTCAGGCCACCATCTTAATATATATCAATTTTTTCCTCTATGTTTTACGAGCATTACGAATTGTCAGTCCACAATATTTGGATCAAGAAATTGAATACATAAGAAAAATAGGGAAAGATTTATGCTATCCTTCACATATATTAGACATTTGTTATAATAAAGCCCACAAAAAGTTTTATACTGAAAATAACACACAGAAAGAAAATTCTAAGAACATTCTCAGTTTGCCTTATTTTAACGGATTTGAAACATTAAACCACTGTTAAAAGCTTTTAATGTCAACCTTGTTTCTTCCTATAATAACACACTAAAAAGAATGTTAATAAAAAATGGCCCAGAGAAAGCAACATAATATATAAAATTCCATGTATGGATTGTCCCTCATTCTATCTCGGACAGTCCAGCAAGGGCTTAGAAGTAAGGCTAAGCCAGCATAAATACTCTGTAAAAAACTGGGCAAAAATCTAATGCATTATTTATTCATTTAAGTGAAAACAACCACCGAATTAATTGGATTGACAGTTCAGTAATTGCACGGTCAAGAGATGTCTTATCACGAAATCTTTTAGAATCTGCTTTAAATACAACTTACTTTTCTGTAATTCAATGTTAGTCGTGGCCTTTTTCATTTAGACCCTTGTAAATCTGTAACATGTTTAAGAATGACCTCAAAATAGTATAATTACTGACTTGAATAAAAATCAGTTGCCTTAGAGTTATTAAATTTATTGTAATGTATGTCTTTCATGTTTTTGGTAAATAATGTTTGTTTACCAGGTTTCCGATAGCTGTCACCTATAAGCCTTTAATTGTTTGGAGATTGTATCTGAGATGATGTCTTAAACCTTTAATTGCACCCTTTGTTTATGCTTGTTTGGGAAGGTTTCTTTATCTTCCCAAGGTGTGCGGATTCTAGGCACTAATCCCTTTATAATCCCTATCTGTCAGTTATACGAACCTTCTTGTATTGTCTTTTCTCGATATTTTTGTCAGTATCTGCTTCAGTAAAGGACTTTTAAGTCGAAAGATCTCGCAGACTCCTTCGTTTATCTTCCTTGTGGCATTTATATATTTATATATATATATATATATATATATATATATATATATATATATATATATATATATATAGATAGATAGATATAGATATATATATAGATATGGATATGAGATATAGATATGAGAAGATATACATGATAATATAGAATATTATGAGATAGAGAGATAGATAGATATATAGATATCGATCAGAAAGAGATATATAATAGATTCTAAGAGATATATAGTATATATAGAATAGTATATAGATTATTAAATATATATATAAGTAAGAGAGATATATATAATATATAAACATATAGATAGATAATAGAATAAAGAGATATAATAATATATAATTATATAGATTAGAGATTAGATTAATATTAGAGATAGAATAGATATATAGCATATCTATATCTATATCTATCGTGCTATATATAAATTATAATATTATATATATAATATATATAATATAAGATATATATATTAGATAGATAGAGATAATATATATAATATGTGATATAATGTTTATATAATATATATATATAATTAATATATATAGAATATATTAATATATATATATATATATATGTAGATATATATCTAAGATAATATATGGATATATGATAATAATATGATAGATATATATAATATATATTATATAATATATATATATAAATATATATAATAGATATTATATATATAGATATATATATATATATATATATATATATATATGTATTATATACTATATATAAATATATATATACTAATATATATATAGATAATATAATATAATAATTATATATAAATATATATATATATAATATATATATATAATATAATAGATATTATAATATATATATAATATATATATAATATAATATTAATTATATATATATATATATATATATATATATATATATATATATAGATATATATCTATAATATTATATATATATCGATAATAATATATAA
Organism: Macrobrachium nipponense; assembly: GCF_015104395.2. Taxonomy (NCBI): domain Eukaryota; kingdom Metazoa; phylum Arthropoda; class Malacostraca; order Decapoda; family Palaemonidae; genus Macrobrachium; species Macrobrachium nipponense. The sequence continues at coordinate 144,948,028 of NC_087202.1, read as the reverse complement.
TATATATATATATATATATTTCTACGTCTATAGAACGCCTCGCCTTCCCAGCAGAGTTTTAGTTATATTTAATTATAAAAGTAGCAGCCATGCCTTCTCCTGAAGCGACTGTTGTTGGGAGAGAGGGTATGTCGTAGGAATGATATGTTTCCGGTCTGACGGAAGCTTAGGGTAAGAGAGGCAAGTCACAACGAGTAGCTAGGCTTCGAGATGGAGTTTTCAGGGACTTCTACAATACGACCTATTTTCCTTCCCAATTTGCTGGCGTTGTGTTTACCACCTTTCAGGCAATGCTCGAGGCGGTTTTTGGAAGCCCCCGTGATTCGAAACAACCAGTATCGATCTCAGTCGGCTGCGAGACGTGATCTCGGACAGAGGTCAAATTGCCAGCCTCCCAAAATTAGGCCTACCACGACGTACTGGTGGACACGAACCCAGACCATGAACAGAGGTCAGACCGCATTCTTCTACAAGGATAACTGAATATTGCATAAAGGTACGTCTGAAAGTGTAAATTCAACCCAGCACCTTTTACTACCATACGACTCTTGCTAAATTCATTTTCAATTCTCATTTTACCCCTTCTACATCAAAGCCCTTTGTCCTCATCGGGCCACGTGCTCCCCTTTGTGACTTGTTAAAGACCAAGCTTCGTGTATACCTCAGTGAAACCATTTGAGTTTACCTTCCACCCAATGCTAGAGAATTAATCAGCCTAATCAAAGCAAGAAGGTCATTTTTCCTTTTATCTCGTTTAATCTGGGATTCTTTTCCAGATTCCCTGGAGCCCTACGTGTCATGTCTCTGCCCGCAAGTGTTGCATTACCCAAGTGTATGAAAACCAGCTATAAACGGCTCAAACTGGAGCCATCATTTACCTTTTCTCCAGCCCAGCACGGGCCTTTTAGTAATAAATAGTTGTTAAGTAACGAGCTGAGTTTTCTGGCGACCTTCCCTCTAAAGTATTCATTAATAACTATCAGTTTACGGTAAGTTAAAGCAATTCCTCTTGAACCCCTCAATCATTTCTGTTTACGTATCTAGCTTCTTCTCAGGCCCTATATACGTAACATTGTCGACCTTCGCCGAGGATATGAACTAGCTTGCTTAAAAAAAAGCTTGTAAATCGCGTTTTATCCGTTGTAAACGTAAACTGTAAATTATTTTACAAAAAGCAAATCACAGCACACTGCAGGAAAGAAGACACACTGGCTCACGGTAAGTTTATTCCATTCATTAATATGATTATTCTATAACCTATGTTAGATTAAGGTACGTTTAAGTATTTTTTATTGTAGAAGTGTTAAACAAATGTGAAGGTAGAAATATTATTATATTGAAACGGCTAGAGCGCCAAGCGAATTCTATTTTGTAAATCGCATTGTTGTCGAACGAGCACTAACACGTGTGCAGATAGATGCCAGAAAGGACCAGATCAAACTAGTGCTTTGCCAGGGTTTATTGCTGTATTAGAAAGCCTAGCTAGTTAGGAGTGGTTTTACTAATAGTTACGGCAAAAGAAGTGTACAATTCTTTGTCTGTGATATGTTAGGGAATCCATTTTTAACTTAGTTTCATTCCAAGTGTTGGTAACCGCTACCTCTCAGCTTGAATTCAGCTTAGAGCTCTCTCGCGCCTGCGCGGTCTAAACCAGCCTTCGTCTCATTCACAGCGGCAGCCATGTTTGTTTTCTCTTTCAACATTATCTAAACAATTTAAGCAAAGTAACGTAAGTCACGAAGTTTTAACGTAAATAATATCAATGTCTGTACTAGTATCTATCGTCCTGCCAGAGAAATTAACGTAATTCGCCTTGAATAAGAAAGTAGAATGTTGTAAATTGCCTTCGCATTTACAGAGAATCAGCTGATTCGCCATCAATGCTAGCACACCGTGGTGCTAACCCGCTTCTCGCCTCACGCGTTCATCTCGCATCGCTCACTCGCGCGCTGAGCGAAAATTTCATTCACTTAAACGTAGCTCATTCACAATTGTTTGCTAACATCGTTTTAAATCCTTACCGTCATTTCACTGTTCACGGGGACCTAGTAATCTTACATAAAGTTAACGTAAATCTCAAGTAGAGTAAATCACAAGAATTGTTAACGTAAAACGCGTCTTTGTAAAATTCGTATTGAAACGCAAATCATTTCATAAGCGAAGCCTATAACATTAACGTAAAAATCGTTCACACGGCGCGTTATCATTTTCATAAAACGTTATCCAAAGCAATCTTTCACAAAAAAACGTTAACGTAAGTAGATAATTTAACGCAAGTTGCGTCATATTAAACGAACATTAGTAGTCAATTCAAATATAAGGGAGTTCATTCATATATCATTTTTCACCCTCTCCGAGAGAGAGAGAGAGAGAGAGAGAGAGAGAGAAAACCAGAACACAGTATTCACGAAGCCAAGAGTACTACATCTTACCATTAATTATAGCATGCAGAATTAACATTATTTAGTCTCTTGTGTCTTTCATTTACACAGCGTGATACGTACGCGCCTGTGTCCATTGCAGTTTGCAAGCATTTATTATTTCATTTACCGAGTACTTCAGCGAGGGACTGAGCATTCCTAAAATTTCCATTACCTGTCGTTGCCCGAGTGGTCTTTTCATTTTCTTTATCACAAAAGACTTGCGCTATACCGCAAGCACAATTCGCACAGCGTGCCCACGCCAATTCATTACTTCCAGACAGGGAAGTCGTTACCAGTTTAGGACTGGCCACCACCAGTGCACGTCAGGTCTTACCCTTTACAGTGCCACTAATTCTTGACACTGTCCATCGACTGGCTGCTGAAGTACTCCCACCTTTTACTTTCTCTCCTCCACTATTACACTCCCTGCCAATGAGCAGATGCCATTTCACTTCATTATATTTAAGTTAAGTATACTGCATGTAGTGTCCGGGACACACCAGCACGATACCAGTGCTCCAAGGAACGCCTCCATAAATGCCATTGCACCTGTTACAGGCCGTACAGGTAGCCATTAAACCTGCGTGTCCGTCCTTACGGAACGCCCAAATAATTAGTGTGTCCGTGTACAGGGTCAGTGATCCTTCGGAACACTCAACAAGGGAACGCCTCCAGAAGTGCCCGCAATACCAGCCCTAAGTGCTGACAAACCTGCGTGTCCGTCCTACGGAACGCCCAATTCATTTAATGTCCGTGTACAAGGGTCAGTGATCCTTCGGAACACTCAACAAGGAACGCCTCCCAGAAGTGCGCAATACCAGCCCTAAGTGCTGAAAACCTGCGTGTCCGTCCTTACGGAACGCCCAATTCATTTAATGTCCGTGTACGAGGATCAGTGATCTTTCGGACATCCTAAGGGAAACGCCTCCCCAAAGTGCCGCAATACCAGCACTACTAGTGCTGCCCAAGGAACGCCTCCTCATAAGTGCCGCGCACCTGTACAGACGTACAGGTAGCCCTATACCTGCGTGTCCGTCCTACGGAACGCTCATTCATTATAGAGTATCCACCATTTTTGGATCACTGAACCAAGGAACGCCTCCTCATAAGTGCCGTGCACCTGTATTGGACCTACAGGTAGCCCATTCCAGCGTCTCCCAACTTAGGAACGCCCTTAAGTGTGACGTACGCCGTACACTCCATTTGATTTTTTTCACCTCTTTAGAAGGTGCCAATCCAGAAGTGCCACCAACTTACGGGACACTTCCCAAGTGCCACAGAGCACCCAGTCTTCTCAGACTTTTTCTCTACCACGTCGCAGAACACCTTTCCAAGTTGAGTGCCACTTGTTCCACAGTAGGCACTCCTATTCCATTCCGTACCCTTCCTGGCCATTATTTGCATTTTCATCAGAGCCTCTACTGCAGCCTAAGGGTTCCAATGTCTTCCCCTGCTTCCCGCGACTTCTTTGCCAGAGAGCTAGAGAAGCTCGGAGCCCTCATAACTCTGGGCAAGGAGGCTGGTTACACTGGACCAGCACTTGACCAGTGGATAAAGACGCGCAGGCTGCCGCACGCCTGCAAGAAAAGAAAGTAAGAGAAAACCAGAGACAAGCCAGAGAAGCAGAAAGGAAGGCAAGGGAAGAGGAGGGCGGAAAAGCGAAAGCATGAGCTCGCTCTCAAGGAGAAGGAACTCGACATCAAGCGGGAGAAGGCCGTAAGGAGAGTATCCTAGCTCAAGCCACTCTGCCAGCTTCCAGCCTGCACCCCCTGTCTCTCTTAGTCCCGCCGTCTCTGGTCAGCCTGACATCCTTTCTATTTGTGAGCCTGTCCTATCCAGTGGCCGAAGATAGAAATTCCTGCCGCATCCTGCCAGCCTTTTACCTTTTTACCGACCTACCTCCTCCCCTTTGGAAGAGGTAAACCCACCAGTTGACCGGACGTGTTTCCGAGGGTGATCCAACAGAGGACGTTTCACCTGTGCCAGAGCACACTGCCAGCCTTGGTGACTCCACAGATTCGCAACCTGTGGGGCCATCTCGGTCTTATCATCCAGTGCCACGGAAGAGGTTCTGGAACAACCGTTAACACCCGAGACTGTTGGCCTGCAAGGGGCACAATGTCTTATGCCAACTATGGAGGGTGCGCAAATTTTAATATTCCTGCCATCGCAATGGCCGTCACCAATCCTTCTTCTCTAGGACCCCCAGCTAAGGGCCCTATACCGTCGCACCCCTCCAAAGCCATTATCAGCCAAGCCACGTCAGAGCCTACGACGACTCTGGCGCTCAAATCTCCCTGATACGGGAAGACCAATCCCCCGAATCCCCCGAGGGGCTAACGTTGATAGCGTCGATTGATCACCATTGAAGGTATCAATCACATTAAACTGATCCTTCCGACCGTCCAATTGAGGGTCACCAGACCTCATTTTTTCCAGAATTTGTACCCTTGCAGTTGCAAGCTACATTCCAGGAGGTTACGACCTCCTCCTAGGGCAAGACATGAAGTCTCCCTCGCATTCCAAAAAGCCTAGGGGTCCTAACCCCACAACAAATCACTCCAAAGCAAGGAGTCATCGCAATTACTTCCTCCAGGAAGTACATCCACCAAACAGTCTCCCCCGTTACCAGGAGGGAGATTGACCATTCACAGTTCCGTTGCAAGACCTGTAACGTAATAGGGCACTCCACAAATTGGCCTAGGTGACCCTAGCAAGTTATGTGCAGCGGACACTGTCCAAGTCCCACAAGGCTTAGCCTTCCAAAAGAGACAGGACCCTCTGTCTCCCATAACCAAGGGCACGCTGAGAGGTATTGCACCTCCGGTACCCGCCACAGGTCCAGTCGACCTCAACTCTCTGCCAGTACCACTTGGCAGCACTGAGCAGTGCCAAGCTCCGTCCAGCCTGGACGTAGAGCCACCACCGAACTTGACCTCTGCGCCTGGCCCCGAGCTAGCGCCGGCGCCTAACCTTATCAAGGATCCTCTACAGGAGATCCTCCAACAGGCATGGAGCTTACCACAGCCCATGGCCAATCACTAGTTCAGTCTTCTTCACCCTCACCACTGTCGCCGAGGATGAACCTCCGGCAGACCTAACATTCTCACCTCCTCTGGAAAGCCAGGAACTGCCCGACCAGGAGTCAGCCTGGAGTTTTCCCTTACGACGGCTGTCGCAGCAGCCGGAGTGAGGGCCTCCCCTGCAGTAGGTTCCACCTCTACGACGGTTGCTGCAGATACCGAAGTAGGGTGTTCTCCTGAAATCCCTCAGGCTACCACTGCCTCTGCTCCTGCCGGCGTTTCTGGCCTTTCCCCAGAGTCTGTGCCTCCGTCTACTCCTAGGACTGGTATAGCCAGGTCCTGGAGGAATAAGAAGAAGAAGAAGAAGGGACGTAACCAATCATTAACAAACACTAACACAAAAGAGCCACATGCTCTCCTTGACACCTGTGCCCGAGGTACAGTGTCGCATTCATTTGCAGAATGATCCTGGCACCTACCCAGAGAAGGTACCACCTGATCTCTGCCAGTAGCCCTAACCCTCTAACCCCTAGCCATTGTATACTAACCCTCACTTAAATATAATTACCTCATTGCATTTCCCTCCTGGTAAATTAACCACCATCATCCATCCCCACGGCTATCATTACCTCTCATTATGTATTTTAACAGTTCCGTCGCTGAGCTACTGCTGTGCGTACCACACTCTGGAATGATTGCGTCTTCATTTAACTGTATTGAGTAGGTTAGGCTAATGATTTAGTACCAGGGCATTAGGTTAGTAGCAAGTAGAATTTTCAAGTAACCTTATCTAGGGGTAGAGTAGACTGTCGTCACAGACAACCCGTAGTTATTACTTAGGCTAGATTACATCACTACATTAAGTTAGTACACTTAGCATCTTTGCCTATAAGTTAGGTAGGCCATTGTAGTCAGCCGTATCGCTGCTCAAAAAACTTCAAGTTAGAGTAGGAGAACTGGGTAGTCGAGGCGATCAACTTATTAAGCCAAGACCTTCACGCCCGAAAGGGAGTGAATGCCTTCTTAACAGGGGGAGCTGCTACGTCTATAGAACGCCTCGCCTTCCCAGCAGAGTTTTAGTATATTTAATTATAAAAGTAGCAGCCATGCCTTCTCCTGAAGCGACTGTTGTTGGGAGAGTGGGTATGTCGTAGGAATGATATTTTCCGGTCTGACGGTAAGCTTAGGGTAAGAGAGGCAAGTCAAAGAGTAGCTAGGCTTCGAGATGGATTTTAGGGACTTCTACAATAAGACCTATTTTCCTTCCCAATTTGCTGGCGTTGTGTTTACCACCTTTCAGGCAATGCTCGAGGCGGTTTTTGGAAGCCCCCGTGATTCGAAAACAAACCAGTATCGATCTCAGTCGGCTGCGAGACGTGATCTCGGACAGAGGTCAAATTGCCAGCCTCCAAAATTAGGCCCTACCCACGACGTACTGGTGGACACGAACCCCAGACCTGAACAGAGGTCAGACCGCATTCTTCTACAAGGATACACTGAATATTGCATAAAGGTACGTCTGAAAGTGTAAACTTCAACCCAGCACCTTTTACTACCATACGACTCTTGCTAAATTCATTTTCAATTCTCATTTTTACCCCTTCTACATCAAAGCCCTTTGTCCTCATCGGGCCACGTGCTCCCCTTTGTGACTTGTTAAAGACCAAGCTTTCGTGTATACCTCAGTGAACCATTCGAGTTTACCTTCCCCAATGCTAGAGAATTAATCAGCCTTAATCAAAGCAAGAAGTCATTTTTCCTTTATCTCGTTTAATCTGGGATTCTTTTCCAGATTCCCTGAGCCACGTGTCATGTCCTGCCCGCAAGTGTTGCATTACCCAAGTGTATGAAAACCAGCTTATAACGGCTCAACGGAGCCATCATTTACCTTTTCTCCAGCCCAGCACGGGCCTTTAGTAAATAATAGTCGTTAAGTAACGAGCTGAGTTTCTGGCGACCTTCCCTCTAAAGATTCATTAATAACTATCAGTTTACGGTAAGTTAAAGCAATTCCCTCTTGAACCCCCTCAATCATTTCTGTTTACGTATCTAGCTTCTTCTCAAGGCCCTATATACGTAACAATATATATATATATATATATATATATATATAATATATATATATATATATATATATAATATAATGAACGTATAAAAAGAGAACTGTTTGTGGAATTATAAAAAAGATTAGAATAAAAAAAACAATAACAAGAGGAAAGCTTCAATAAAGGAAATTGGAAGGTTTGTAAAACAAGAGAAAGTCGAAAAGAAAATGACTGCACTGCTGAAGGTCAAGTAATAAGTAGAAAGGAAATGTAATTCAGATGATAGATAAAAGGAAGCTCATCAAAAACCATGAAGCAAAATAGTCAATAAACAAAGAAAGAAAGAAAGAATGAATAAAAGACAGGAAGAATGGTATTATCCGATGATTATTTTATTACCTTGTGTTCCCCTTCGAACGACATTTTCTCTTTCTTTTCCATGAGAATTCTGCGCTTCAGCTCTGAATTCAGATTTCATTATATCTCGTTCTTCATGTGATTAATGGCATGAAAATTCAAGTTCAATCTAACCTCACAAAACTTTGGGAAAAAATCATAAATTATTGTATATTTTTCTCTTGGAAAATCATGGGGTCACAAGATCGCAGAATTTACAAAAATCCAGATAAAATGGGAACTAAAAAGTCAGCCGGAAAAAACTGTACGGAAAAAAGTATTTTCACATTTTCTGGTCGGATGAGCCACGAGTGTTTCTATTCTGTTTGATCAAAATAACGGGAGGAAAATGAATAACCAGCAGTTTATTTTAAGAGACAGTTTGGAATGAATAATCAATTCTTCACAAAATATAGACTGCAAGCCATAAACAAGAAAGGAAGGAAATTTCGGGAAAAAAAACAGAAATGACTTGAGAGTCAAAATAATGATAAGAGAAATCGCTGATGATTTCAAGATTTCATGAAAATAAGAGAACTTATCGGAAAAAGGTATATCTTCATTTCTTCCTTCGTTCAGGATTTGGCTTTTTTTTTTCTTTAATCTTCATATCGTCGCGTTCCTGAATGGGACAAGAGAGAGAGAGAGAGAGAGAGAGACGAGAGAGAGGAAGAGAGAGAGAGAGAGAGAGAGAAGGAATAGAAGAGAGAGAGAGAGAGAGAGAGAGAGGAAGGGTGATTAACAAAGAATTACCCGTTACTGCAGAAATTCAAGAACTCTCGACAATTTTCATTCTGCTCAAAGCAACGCCTTTTTTCCTTCTCGAAACGTCAGATTCCTCACATGCATAGGTATAATTTGAAGCTAAATGCCCAAGGAAATTTCTGCCTTGGCATTTATCTATAATTTTTTGTGTTTTGAAATACCCATAACTGAGCGTGACTTAATGGCTTCAAATCCAAGATTTTTGGGTCTGAAAAAGTTTGAGATTTTACGGTTCTGAAGTCAAGTCTTGGGTAATTCACCATTCTAATATAACATCATAATCACTAGCTTTCTTTCAGAACTCGAGGAATGTTTCCATTTTGGAGGAACTATTCTCATTCCAACAATCATATAAAAGGTTGCAGACCAAGAACACTATTTTTTGGGGTCTAAAGAAAGAGAGGGGAACTTCCAGCCTATTAAGTATATAGAAACATATGGAGAGGGGAAATTTAGGTCGCGTAAAATAGTAATAAATACTCGAAAGACCGACATATGGATATTAAAGCAAGTAATATGGCTCTATAATTCTGACTTCCATCCGAAATCCAGTTCCCTTCTGCCCTTTTCACAGACGTCAGTGTCAATCTCACCACTGAAGGGAAACCTTTCGAGACATTTCATATTCATAAGGCGAAGTGATGCTTTCCAAACTATGCAAAGTAGGAGCGGTGAATCTTATGGAAGTGTCATAATGAATAAAATGTAGCCACTTTGAAGAAAGATGATCCACGGGGTCATATCATCGTCGGGGAATTATTAGGCTCCTTCAGACAAGCGCTGCTTCGTTTCTTTGAAGGCTTCTGTGCTTTAGAAAAGAGCCATTAACTGGTAACGAAAACACGAGTCGTTCAACCACAAATTCCTCTTAAAATCTTATACATGACTTTGGTAATTAGTCACCGCTGTTTAAACAAGGGGTTTCAATGTCTTGCAAATCAGGTGTGTATTGCTGACGTTAAATTGCTAACGTTACAACCTTGCAAAGCTCCTATTTGCTTAATGAAAGTGCTACATTTGTTAGCGATTTTTTCCATGTGATTTCTGCAAAATAATAATAATAATAATAATAATAATAAATAATAATAATAATAATAATAATAATAATAATAATAATAATAATAATAATAATAATATAGAATAAATAAATAAGTAAAATAATTAATACATAAAAAAATTAAAATATATGAATATAAAAGGAAAAAAAACTAACGTTAGATCACACTAGACTCAGAAATGACCTGAATAACTGCATGCAGTTTTTCATTACGGATTCTTTTCGGTCTCCTTGAATCTAGAGTAAATTGGTCGCTTTCGTTGGCATTCCTCTCCTCAATTTGTCGTATGAAAAATTACATTTTTTCCTCTTGATTTATTTGCGCTCAGAGTTCCATAGAATGAAATCATGAAAAAAGGTGATACAGAAGTTATTCATCATTCATGGCTATCGACTATTTATCTCTAGTATAAACTGTGAAGTTTGTTACCACGTTGATTTTGGAACCACCTCGTTTTTGATGGAGGATCACCAAGTTGCAAATTCTGTATTAACTGAGGAATTCATTTAGGAATCTTGACTGCGCAGCATTTCAGCAAAAAATTGAATATTCTTCGTGGAATGGGTATTCATTCAGGTGATCGTTTCATACCTATTCTCATCACGCCAATTGTAGCGATGATCGACTACTTTGGCTCTTCATATCTTTCCCAATCTTTTTTGGAAGTGGGTGCTGCATTGTGAGATGCGAAATATTCAGGTCCATTCATATCATCATCAAGGTTCAATACTTAAAGCAAAAAAGTCAAAGCGGTAATTTTCACTCGGCACACTTTTGAGGCTCCCTCAAGAATATCATTTCCTGCAACCCACTTTGGTCGAGCACATCAATTTGGTCCAAGTAACATTTCCAGCATTTAAACGGGGACTGATTTTTTTGAAATTCATCAGTTGCTTTTATTAAGTCATGTTTTGTCATTTAAGAGAAAAGAGACCAACTACATTTAATCATATCTCCGCAAAGGATCGCTTGCGTGTTTTTGACACAAATATGTCTTCATTGAAAGCTTAAGTTAGTATAAATGATTTGTATTCAAGTTTCCCTAGGAATACCTTACTCCTAAAAATTGTCATCCCTGAATAAAGCGAGAGAGAGACTGGCATTGCTTGCTGCTTAAGAAATAACCCGTTGCCAACATTCGTTTGATTTCATGAAATTCATATGAAAGATGTAATTTTTTTATTAGTCTGCGTAACTTATTTTCTTTCTTATTGCATTTTCACTTTATAAATTGGTCTCACAGCTCGTAATCTGCCGTGACCTCATCTGAGAGGTGATTATGCAGATGGAAGAGTATTGGTGAGATGTGGTTTCAGTTCAAGGTTTGAATTTCAGCAGGAAACTCAACTGTGACATCAGGACAGTGACAGATACTACCGTGGAATATACTCTTCGTCATTCGACCGACTGCTATCACATTAATGAAGAATAAACAGATTAATTGAGATCTTTGTTTCCGAGCGATTTCATTTTCATGCTCCATTTTTCATGTCGTTTGCTGCGTCCGATGCTGTTTGGTTCTGTCAGGTCAGGTAATAAGTTTTGGCTTTTGGATCCCTACACACTGCCTGCCTCTCCTTTTATCCATTTTCCATTTAACTAGTTTACAGGTGCTGCTTCGAATATTATAAGGATAAGTTTTATACACGTGTTTATGTATATATATATATATATATATATATACTATATATATATATATATATATATATATCTATATATATTATATATATATACATATAATATTATATATATATAGATTATGATATATATATATATATTATAATATATATATAAAATATATATATATACATAATATATAATTTATATATATATAATTATTATATATATATATATATCTATATATATATATAGTATATTAATATATATAATGTTTATATATATATATCATATATATAATATTATATATATATATATATATATATATATATATATAGATATATATAGATATTATATATATATATTAATTTGTATATATCTCTATAAAAAATTTATATATATATATATATATATAATAGTATATATATTATTATATTATTAGTATGTAATATATATATTATATATATATGTGTGTGTGTGTTTCAAACTGTGAGAACCAGGTGCTACAACAACGCCCCCCAACTCCTCTCGCACACCCCTCAGATAAGATCATTTACATCACAGAAAGAATAACATCGTGTCCTTGGGAAAATGTACATAACTTGAGCTAGACCTGAACTCGGCCGACGGAGAAGGGAATTCCGCTGACGAGATTCGCACCGCAGCCACCTTAGACCCCAATTCATTTTGATTACTCATGATTATGGTTTTATCTCTTCATCCGGGTAGACTAATGTTAAAAGGTTTAGCTTATCGGTAGTCGTCCCGTTATTTATTGTAGTTTTCCAAGATGTTTCGTTGCACAAAAATCGGGTTCTGGGGCCCCAAAAGTTTCGAGTATCTGAATGAAACTGAAACTGAAAGACGAGAAGGTTCCCTTTCTTTTTTTTTTTAATTGCAATACCCACTCAGAAAAACTTTATTTTAAACTTAGTGTACGAGTCATATTATAGCATCATAGTATAAATATATATATATATATATATATATATATATATATATATATATATATATATATATATATATATATATATATCTATATATATATTGTCATGTAAGTGTAAATAATAGTTTTTATTTTCAGATCAGCCTTGGTCAAGTGTAATATTTTCTTTATTTTTATGTTTAAGTATTAAGGTACATAGTTCGTTGTGCATTACTTTGAATATTGTGATAGTGATGCTGTTGCTTCTTCCTCTAGTAGATAATTATCAAACCACCCTATTAACGCTTTGTTATTGTTTACTTTCATTGGAGAGTGAGTGACGGTGCGAGTGTTGCGCTGGAAAAGTACGTCGCCTTCCCAGAACAGTTCGGGCCGTATCGTCACCCCAGATTGATTGATTGATTGATTGTGTATTATATCTGGCGTCACAACATCTGGGTAATTGACACCGAAATAAATTAAATATAAAAAAACTAAATTTTTGATAAATTTCATATAAAAATCTATAAATATTATATATAAAAAGTTTTGTTCATATATAAAAGTTCTTACATAGACAATTTATGTATAATTTCAAATTTGGTTAAGGAGGCCATCCTCCCTCATAAAAATATATAACTTCTCTATATTACAATCCTTTCCAAGAATTGTAGCTAGGATAAAATTACCTACTCCGTCACGACCCCAAGACATGAAACTATGTCTCAAATTCCAAGTCTGGACAGTTCAAACCAGCAAATGTCTCACAGTCAAGGGCACAGTACAGTTCTCGCAAAACGGAGGATTTTCACGAGACATCAAGAACCCATGGGTGAGTCTTGTATGTCCAATCCTCAATCTGCACAACATCGTTTCTTGTCTCCTTGGCATATATGGATATGACCAAGGAGACACTGAAGACGTGATACTACGCATTTTTTGATTGTTTAAAATATCCTCCCACTGGGACTGCCAACATTTTTTAATTCTCTGACCTACTAGAGGATACAAATCCGATATGGTAGTAGGCATCTTGTGGGTTCTGGGGAGCTGACCGCAGACTTTGCAAGTTGGTCAGCTTTCTCATTCCCAGCCACCCCAACATGAGAAGGCACCCAACAGAACTTTATTTCTTTTCCTCTTCTTTTTAGTAAAAGCAGCCATTCCAATATATCTAAAATCAGAGGGTTTAAAGGGTTAAAAGATTCCAGTGACTGAAGAACACTTCTTGAGTCACAATATATAATAAAATTACTTTCATTCCGAATTAAAACTTCCTTTAAAGCCTTTAAAATTCCATATAACTCTGCTGTAAAAATTGATGCAACAGATGATAACCTGCCACTCCTCTCTACACAGGGAGACTACACCAAAGCCGACGCCAGCATCTGACTTTGAGCCATCCGTGAAAACTGCAGTGGAGTCGTCATGTTGCAAGGATTGTTCTAAAAATATTGACCACGTGGCCTCACTGGACAATTCTGTTTTGGTAAAATTGAAATATCTGCAGAATTTTACCTCTGGGAAGTTCCAGGGGGGACTAACTGAATATTTTGCTGGTAAAATCTCGACCCTTGGCATGTTTAATTCACGAACAATGGTATTGACTCTAAAAGCGAATGGATGAGGTTGCTTGGGGTGATTTTCATAAAACTGCCAATGCCTTTCATTTCTCATACAAATGCTGGTTAAAGACTTAGGTAGCCTCTGGAATCTATACCAGCTCCGAACCAGCAGACGCTTGTAATGAAGATCCAGTGGCACCTCATCAGCATCTACAAGCATGCTCTCGGTGGGAGATGATTTAAATGCTCCAGTACACAACCGTATTCCTCCATGATGAATTGAGTTGAGCATTTTAAGGCTATTTGGCTTTGCAGAAGTAACACCTCACATCCATAACTTAATTTTGAAAAGACCAAGGCTTTATATAATCTCAACATCTGAGTTCGGTCTGCACCCCACGAAGTGTGAGACACGACTTTCAGCAAATTCATTGCTTTTAAGCATTTTGCCTTAATATATTTCAGATGTGGAATCCAGGTCAGCTTGCTATCAAAAATCAAGCCAAGAAACCTTGTTTCACCAACACATGGAATTCTCTGCCTATGAATGAATAGATCTGGATCAGGGTGGATTCCCCTTATACGACAAAAGTGCATAGTTACAGTTTTACTGGCGGAAAATCTAAAACCATTAACCTCAGCCCACTTTATTATATTATCAATGCAGAGCTGAAGGCGGCGATTCAGCCACTGCCATCCTTGATGCTGCAAAGGAAATTGATAGGTCATCAACAAAAAGGGTATATGTTATATCTGGGGGAATTATTTTAGAAACCCATTGATTACCAAGGCAAACAAGGTTACACTTAAAACACTTCCTTGTGGTACTCCTTCTTCCTGATTGAATACATCTGACATTATTGCTCCAACCTGAACCTGAATATCCTATTTTTAAAAAAGCCTTAATAAACATGGGCAAATTGCCTCTCAGGTTACATTCATAAAGGACCCTCAAAATGCCATATCTCCATGTTGTATCATAAGCCTTCTCTAGGTCAAAGAAAACAGTGATGTGATGTTGCTTGTTGGCAAAAGCTTCACATATTGAAGATTCCATTCGTACCAATACATCAGTTGTTGGAGTGCATACTCCGAAAACCACACTGAGCAGGCGACAGATATTTACCTCTTTCCAAGTACCACATCAATCGTGTGTTCACCATTTTTTCCATGATCTTACACAAACAAGAAGTTAATGCGATAGGACGATAATGTATCTTTTCCAGGTTTCACAAATGGCAGTAATTTCAACTTCTCCCAAAGCTTGGGGAAGATATGTTCTCTGTAAATTCTGTTAATTAGGCTTAATATGAAAAGTCTGGTATTTTCAGGGGTATGCTTAATCATTGAATATGTTATATCGTCCAGTCCAGGAGCTGATTCATTACATTTATTCAAGGCTGATTCAAATTCTCTAATAGTAAAAGGAGCATTGTATTGCTCATGTCTTAAGGTATTAAAAATCAATTTCGACCTGTTCTATTATCCGTCTTGAGCTGAATAGGGTCTATCATCATTTTTCTTTGCAACATTAGCAAAATGATTAGCAAACTCATTTGCCACTAACTGGGGGTCTGCTACCTCACAACCATTCACCTTGATAACGGTAGGTGACAAGGAGTAAACTTGCCTGCTATTTTTCTAACTCTCTTCCAAACTAGAGTCAGAGGAGTTTTCGAATTTAGTGAAGATATGAATATCGTCCAAGATTCTTTTCGTGCTTTTTTGATTTCCATGCGAAAATGAGCTCTCGCTTTTCGAATTCTACACGATAATACTCACATTTTCGTCTGCGGTATCTGGTGAAGGCAGATCTCATATTTCTATGAGTTTCCTGGCATTTACGTGTCCACCAGGGAACTGGTCGGCGGACAAATTTGCCCGAAGTCCTAGGTATAGATTGAAGACCAGCTGAGAACATCATTGTATTCAAAAAGTCAAGAGCGTCATCTACAAAGGGAAAGTCATCAGCAGAGTCATCTATTGAGCTGTGCTCCTGGAATGTTGACCAATCAGCTTTACTAATGTTCCATTTGGGTAGCCTTGAAGATGGAGGACTTGATGCTACACTCACCACTATCGGAAAATGGTCACTGGTAAATCTATCATTTATAGTTCTCCAATTAAAGTCAATAATACAGTCATCACTACATATAGATAAATCAATTGCTGATAACGTGCCTGTTTGAACATGAAAATGCGTAGACTCCCCAGAGTTGAGGATCCCAACATTTTCATCTTCTATGATGGAACCTAAACACCTTCCTCTTTTGATTGGTGATGATGTCACCCCAAAGAGGATTTCTGCTATTCATATCTCCCAAAATAACAAAAGGGCGTGGTAACTGTTGAATAAGAGATTTAAATTCATTGATGGGGAAGGCTTCATTAGGTGGTAGATAAAGAGAGCATATTGTATAGTTTCTTTGCAAGTGGATCTGCACACCTATCACTTGCAATGCTGATTGGATACTGATAGGATTTTGTGGGGTGTCATTTCGAACATACAAAGCGACACCACCATGGCTTCCAATATTCAAATTATAAGTGGAGTGATAGGATGTATACTCTCGTGGGCTGGGGCACATATTATTACCAATCATTGTCTCCTGCAGAGCTATACAAACAGATGACACTTCTGATATGAGCAGCCTTAATTCTTCCCATTTAGCTCTTAATCCCTGACAGTTCCACTGTAGAAAATTAATGAATTTACTTCCCTTTAGAGGCTGTTAAATTAGAGCCTCTTTTAAGAGCTTTCAGCTTACTGACTTGCTCCTTATTTCTGGAAGGAGACCGATTATTTATGGCTGCCTTCCTTTCAGAGGGTTATCGGTCTCAGGAACACCAGACAAAGCTGATGCTGCCTGAGGAGGGGTGTGAAGGTTGGACATTGGTGCATTCTCCAAAGGATCAGAAGCACCATTTAAAGCTGGTACAGCCTCCAGTGAGGTGGACGTGCCAGGTGTACCTGGCACAGCCTCCAGAGAGGCAGGAGTCCCAGAAATCATTGGTTCTGCTTCCATAGAAGCAGAAGTGCCAGAAACCACTGGCACTGCCTCCAAAGAGGCAGGAGTGCCAGAATCAACTGGCACTGCCTCCGAAGAGGCAGGGGCGCCAGGAATTACTGGCATGCCTCAGAAGAGGCGGGGCGCCAGAATTACTGGCGCGGCCTCCAAAGAGGCAGGAGCGCCAGGAGTCACTGGGCGCAGCCTCCGAAAAGGCATGAGCGCCAGCAATCACTGGCGCTGCCTCCAAAGAGGCACGAGTACAGGTCGTAACTGGTGTTTTATTAACATTAGTTTTGGTGACATTGATATTTCTTCTTCGGTTGGCAGCAACACTGGAAAAAGATATTCCTGGTCTAATGTACTGACTCAACACTCTCTCTTTTGCCTCTCCAAATGATGGGATACGTTCGGTCACCCTTCAATGTGCTGAATTTCTTTTTCCATGATGTATACATCGCAATTAAGTGAAGATGATGGATGATTTTCTCCACAATGCACACATCTGGCCTCCTTATTACATATGCCATGCTCTGGCTCACTGCATTTAACACAAGTAGCAGGCTTGCCTTGTAATTTCTGTCTGCATGACCCCAACATGTGTCCAAATTCTTGACAATAAAAAACATCTCCTCGGTCTTGGGATATACTGTTTAACCTTAAAACGTACCAGGCTGCTTTCACTATACTAGGCAATCGGGTGGAATTGAAAGTAACAATTAAATTGGGAAGTGGGACTAGGACTCCATTTATCTTCTTCTTCATTCTTTCAATTCTTATTACCCCTTGATCCCTTAATTCCTCTACGAGCCTTTCCTCAGAGTAAGTCACAAGCTGGGTTGCATATATCATGCCCTTGGAGTAATTCCAAAAAGCATGTACTGCACACTCTACTTTAACTCCTCCAAGGTGAGATAATGTTTTTAGCTGTTCACTCTCTTTTTGCCGAGGCAGATTCCACTGTCAGCTTTCCTCGCCCCTCAGAAGAAATCTTAGGCTCTCGGCCACAGCACCTGACAATATCTTTATATACATTAAAAATGTCACAATCAGAGTCTTCCAAATTAAAAGTCAAATATTTATCATAAGAGTTTTCAAACATTCCGGGTCCTATTTCTGTAACTATATTTTTACTAAATTTCCCCTTACTCCGTACTGGAGATAGGGTTTCAGTGTCATTACACTGGAAGGTTTTTTGGAGTTTTCCAGAGGATGGTTGCCAGTGGAGGTTCCTGCAGTCATCAACTGTGCCGATTCATTACCATCAAAGGGTCCAGGGGTACTTGATTCTTTATTTGTATTATTCATAAGATCAAAGTATTGGTAAAAAAAAAAAAAAAAAAAAAAAAAAAAAGATAAATAAACTGAAACCTTAAAAAGACATCATCAGCCTTTCATGAAGTTTATTCTTCCACTAATGGCACAAGTGAGAACTGACTCCCAAAATGTCCGCGTCCCTACCCTACCCCACAGGGGATGGCACAACATGATTAGAGTGGCCCAAGTGTAAGCCAAACCCGCTTGATAGGACTGAGAGTATTACCAGAATACAATCATCCCCACCCTAATCACATTATGGGCAAACCGGACAGAATGCCGAGAGTCCTATCCGCAAAACTAGACCCCCCTGGAATCCCCAGAAAGGACTAGTGCAGCAGCCACCTCGGAATATTTTTTGTTGGAGGATTTACTTCATAATATTCCTCGTTTTGACCCGCCGGTGTATGAAGAGCCACCTGCGGCGGATTTACTGATCACGGCTTATATCTCTGCCTCCCAAGGACTTGTGTCACTTGCGACCTGCCCTCCTTGCTTTTTCCCCCGTCGGAGGAGTCCCCGGGTAGACAGGGCTGGTGCTGGATCCCAGCTCTGTAGGAGAGGCTTCTGCCGTGCCCCGGTGTACTGAGGGTCTTGGTGTTGCTCTGCACGTCTGGGCTGTCGAGGCTCGTGAGGAGTTACGTAGGGAGGCTAACGCTAGGTAAGGTGTCGACCTTTGTATTTTCCTTCGGGAAACGTCTGCTGCTTATCGGTCTGACCTAGTGTTTAGTAGCTCCCTTAATGTAGCAGACTGGTGGTCCCCAGCGACTCCGTGGACACCTATCTACATCCTCCAAAGGAATGAGTAGATTGGTTATTCCTTAACATAAGCGTATAGGATCTAAATATATCCTTACTCATATTGATATATAGTTATAATTTTTGATGGTATACCTTGTTATGATTGATTTGTGGTCGTGCGTAAATTTAGATTTATTAATTAGGTAGGTAATTTTAAGGTTTTCACTTTTATTGAACTCGTATTACTTCTTTCTAGCTTTCTTTAGTTTTAGGCTAGTGTATTCATTTTGGGCCCGCTCTATTAGAGCTGTTTATTTGCTAATTACCGTGTTTTCTATTTATATTACTGGTTTAGGGTTTAGCTTTTTAGTTTTAGGGAAACCTTGTGTTGAAGACATGTTAATCTGTCTTCTGGACATATAATTGCCATATAGCTCTCTGGATACTTGGTTCATTTGTACTTGCACAAGGTTGATTTAGTATTAAGTTTTGTTTTATAATAAATATTGTTAGTTTTCTTGGTGTTTGTTTACCACATTCCCATTCATTGTGTTGCATTTCTACTGCCTACGATCCCTAAATAACATCTTTAAAAGATTCTGCAGAACGGCCTCCTAGGGGTCGTAACATTCTACAAAATTTTAATTCCTTGGTCCCGAGCATAAAATGTAAAGTAGAATGGGAAATCAATAACCAGATCCCCTATTTAGACGTCTTAATCATCAGAACTAATAACAACTACAAATTCACTGCCTTCAGGAAAGCGACATTCTCACTTTCATACATACATTTGTACAGCTATCATGACATTTCAGTTAAACTCGGCATAGCAAGCAACTTATTTCTTAGAGACCTGAGAATTTGCTCTAGGATCTAGATCTAAGTTATAATAATAAAAAAGACCATTACTCACCATTGATTTGAAATTCCATACGTAACTTCACGTCTAAAAAATGTATGTAAAATAAGAAGGATAAACAGGTATTTTTCATCCTTTCTAAAGGAGAAAGATAATCCTAGCCTACAGTGACATTTGTACACAATCCTGTTGCTATTTCAGGGCAATATGGAAATAAAACCAAACATATTAAACAGGGAGTAATACAATCTTCAAGAGCGTTAAGACCGAAATATTATACAAGCGCCATTATCCGGGACAACATTACGGAAAAATTGGTGTATATATATATATATATATATATATATATATATATATATATATATTATATATATATATATATATATATATATAGTATATATATATATAATGTAAAGTTGACAGCCCAGTTATTAAGCAGCATTTTAGTTGGTCATGGGTTGGTGACGCACTGGTCCCGGAGGCGTTGAGATCTTCTGGGCCTATTGGGTGCGTTTATTTGGGAGCCGCAGTTATCCTGGATTAAAGCAAGGTATATAGAATAAGGGAGACCATTATATATACCTTGGATTAAAGATCGTCCAGGGAATGTGCCTCCTGTTTCCGGTGCTGGTGTCTCTCTCTCTCTCTCTCTCTCTCTCTCTCTTATACGTAATTTTTTTCTTTTTTCTTTGTCTACCTCCTCCTCTCTTCTCTTCTCTCCTCTCTCTCTTTTACGAATTTTTTTTCTTCATCTACTCCTCTCTCTCTCTCTCTCTCTCTCCCCCATTCTCTCTCTCTCTCTCTCCCTCTCTCTCTCTCTCTCTCTCTCGTCGGTGTCTGGCGTAGGTTGGTTTCTTAAATTGGTCCTAATGATGGTAGGAAGAAATTCGGTTTCCTTCACTGTGTTGAAGTTTGGCTTCTTTTCCAAAATATGTAGTGTCTCGAGAAGACGTAGGCGTCGGCGGTCCGTTGCCTGGTCTAAGACTTTGGTGCTTTTTACGAGTTCTTTTCTTCTGGGCTGTACTTTATCTTTTTGAGACTAGTGATTAAAATAGCCCCTTCCTGGAGGTGACGGGAGAGACGCTTGGAGAGTTTGGTAGTGATTATTGCGATATACGAGTGGTGGCATCTCTCCACCGGGCGTGTAAATTTGTAAATGACACTACTTTTCTTTAAAGGCGTTCTCGGGCTCTGGGTCGTTTTTGAGTAATAACTGGCTACGTTTCATATTTTTATAATATATTATGATTTATCGCCTTCTGCAATAGGGGTTACATTTTCATATATCATTTTTCTGAGGGCTTTCTCATCTTCTATATATTTTTGATGCGTGTGGATATTATAATATAGCTTTATGGACTATGGTTATTGTCAGTATCCATCATATTTTCGGTGGCAGTTGTTTATAAATACCCGGGTTTGTTGTATAACCATTCGGTTAGAGAAATTGTTATTAATGAGCGTCTGTGCTGATTTTTCAATCTCTTCCGCAGTAGTCCAGGGCCCAGAAGGGTGAGCCTGGTTTTGCAGGATAAAGTTCTTTTTCTCTGCTGTTTTTTGCAGCCTGTGGGTAGCTCTTTAAGATTTAGGGGGGTGCCCAGTCATATCCCTTGAGCATCTCGAGATATTAAGCCCTTACTATCGGACACGTCCAAATAATGAGATAAAACTTTACATTTTCATTAAACATCTTTTTTTCCATATTTACATGTTAAAAATTCAGATCAAATGCACTCAGTTTATTGTCTGTGATATTTATTCATACAATAAATCAGCAACATCCAGTCTAAATGTAAACTATAGTGAATTAACCCTTTTCTAGTCATTTTAAATAAGATAAATCCGACAACTTTACTTTATGCAATATTTCTAACTGGCCGAAGAAGAATGCTAGCTATCTACATGGTACTATATGGAAGAGTTCTTTTATTTTGAACCCTCTGCCAATTAACTTATTCAAAAGTATCATTTAATAAGAACAAGAAGTCCTGAAATCTGTTGCCAGAGAGTCAGAATGAGAAACCCTCTCAATCTAAATTAAGCATGGTGGCTAGTTCAGGCCAGAGCCGTCCGTATATAGAGAGAGTTTGGCCAACCTTTTGACAGGGCGCCATCTTGCTCCTGTCCTGTTAAGCCGTGCTCACTCACCTGAGCGATGTCTCAGCTCTTCTCTCCCTTTCTCTCTCTTATCATATGCTGCTGATTGTTAACTTAAGGTTTCTATCAAACATTAACATGTTTGTCAAAACACTCATGATAGTTTATAACTTTATTACAGTTTTGATTTTAAGATACGTAAGTATTATGAAATATTATACATGGTTTCAAAATTCACTTTTTACCCATATTCATTATAGTTTTTCTCATCATCATACTCTTATTCCCTAATTCACTGCCTTTTGATTTTAAGGATCGAGCTTTACAAATATTCTCTTGTTTTTTTAGCATAAAAAAATCTTAAAGTGAAGAAAAACTTCAGGAGTCTACCCTTAATGCACTAATCGTCCTAATAAATTGTTCTTGTTTCCAAAACTCTTTTCATTTGCCCGAGAAATATTTTCTGCATTCTGAAATAAACTGAAGCAGGCATCTGTGCTATAGACTAGGCAGTTTTTTCTATATTCTTTTGATTGAGTCAACCTTTGAGAAGTATCTGTCTGTAATGACTGGTTGCTCTCTATTGTTTGAAGACAAAACGTGCAATGATTATTTGACTTTTTAACTTTTTTTATGCAGTAACTAGCAATATAATGGAGGTTGCTCAGTTCTGCTTGATTCATCAAATTGTCACTTGAGAATTGGTCAAAATCATGTTCGCCAGTTTCATTTCCAGCATCACCATTTGTTTCAACATTTGGCTTATTAAGAAAGTCGGCTAGAAACTTGCGGTCATCTACGTTATAATTACTTGCAGTTGAGCATTTCAGAAATTGTACAACTGATATCAATATCAGAGACTATCGAAATTCTAAGGCAGTTGGCACTGGTTTTTCAGTCTTATGAAGCGAAACAAGCTTTCTGGACAATCTTGAGTGAATCTGGAAGTCAGTAAAAATCTGTGACTTTTAGCCAAGTAATTGCTTTGGAGATTAAGAATGGAAGTGGTAGACAATATCACTCCAGTTTGAACTGGCTTCCACTGTGCATTAACTCCAATACGTATTTCAAGAAAAACACTTACAACTAGCTAAAGATGCAGTATAGCTTTCTTATAACAGGATTCATTGATATTACTTAGTGCCATGATTGGATGTGTACTTGACATTAAATCGAACCAATTATTTATCAAACCAATGAACCAAGCTGGTGTAAGCAAGACTTTACTGTATTCTTTACGTTCAACCAAGTAATGAAGTTCGGCTTTTACCGAATTGCTAAAGAAATTTAAAGCGCCTGATAATTTCATTTTCTCGAAATGTGATGGATTTACATGAGTTTCAGAGAGCTTTGGCGCAAGCTTCAGATCTCTACCTTCCTTAAAAGACATAAAACTTTTAACATGTTCAGCTGTCACCACCTCTGATGGCAAATGAAACTGTTTTACCATGTCGTCACTTAAATGAATAATGATATTGCCTTTCACTAGACATGACCACAAGTTCTTTATGATATGTGGTACACCGTGGATGAAGTAAAGAAATTGTTCTTTGCTAATAGGATGAGCGGTCCCATTAACTATGCAACAGTTTCTGGAACAGATAATACCAAAACTCTTTAGAAGGCCCGATTTGCACTCCCCATGTCTGATGTGATGGCACAAACATGCAATCCAGTGGCATGGGGCCGCTTGAAAATATCCAAAACCAAAGGTTTTAAACTTTCCCCCTTGACGCTATTTCCTGTTCCTTCTCTTGTGCCTTTTTATCTTTCTTTCGGAGATTTTGTATCGTCCTCATTAATGCTGCTTCTCGTAACTCTCCAACAGGATTGGTGGAACCGCTACTGGTAGCATCAGTACTATTGCCAGAATTATCACGGGGATTTTGATTTTATGAACAGCAGATAACTTAAGGCGTTTAAGGCCATGAGCTTCCCGATTCGTGATGATCATCCTTAAAATGATCCAAAAGATAAAATAAATCATTGTTAACTACAGGCCTGAATATCAGCAATGAAAATATGTTATTTAGTCATATGCTATATTACTACCAGTAAAAATGCAATTGTTGCACATATGAAAAGTAAAGAGGAAAAATCTTGAACTTACCGAACATAAATAAGATCTGCCATGGGTTTTTCAATTTTCTCGTTTCACTTTAATCTCCCATTGCCGTCGTCTCTTTGGGTTTCTAGGGAATTTGTGCATCCTTCTACCCTGTCCATACTGCAAGAAACACCCGACACTGAAGCATGCACAAAACATGGTGCAAGGTAAACCTTTAACCCCGCAACTGAATTTCTTGGTGCTACAAGGGTAATCAGTTTTGCAGCCACATATGATCATTTCTAATATGTAGTCAGGGGCAGGTTTTGTGTTGTCTGATAAAGGAGTGGGGCATAGTGTCTTGTTTGCTGTGTCCCTCTTCCTTCCGTATTCCTCCAGCCTTAGCTCTGGGTTGGCATCAATTGATCGCCATAAGACTGTCTGAAAATGTGCCCTCTTCACATTTTTTATGAATGCCTCTCTCGTAGTTGGTAGGGCAGCTAAATCGGGAGGAGACGCGGCCTTTCCCACTCTTTCTTCCCTATACAAACAGTCTGGTGTGTGACATATCTCGGCTTTCCTTGAACCCATAACAAGCTGAAATGAAACGCGTGGCTCGAGCAATCACTTCTGGGAGGGATGCATCAACATTTCCCATAGCTTATAGGTCACATCCATCTTTCAGGATTTTTACTACTGTTCCTTCACCAATGCCGAAGTAGCAAGCCGTGGTATCACATCCTGATATAGCATGTGCTGGTAAAAGGTTCTTCGCAATGTCACTATGCTGAGCCTGTGTCGCCTTGATGTCCAATATTGCCCTTCCCTTGCTCGGTGATTCCATGGTAAGTGGCACTTCCACTCCTGCCATTTGGTAGTGATGCAGGAGCAGAACGAAAACATAAGTATCATCAGAGATAACAGCAATTTGTCTGGCCTCCCCAACACAACTCAAGACTTGTTGTACTAAGATTATATCAGCCTCTTTTTGGTGGGTTTCCAGATCGTACCGGGTCTCTCTCTTTCTTCGTTTCTGACTTGAAGGGGACAACTATCCTCGCCTGTGACAACCAACTTGTGTTCTCTGGTACTCTGCAGATGGAACAGCTCATCAAATAGGATTTGAATCAGCTGTTCCTTGTTTACAACTGAAGACAGGTCTACCTTCTGGGTAGGCAATTTTGTTGTTTGAAGATAGATGTTTCCATGTAACTCCTATCTCTCTTCCATCTCGTGTTGTGGACTTAATGCTATACTCATGATACCTGTCGAAAATGATTAGATATGAAGCTATCCTTTTCTTGACATTCACAACGAAATCAGCTACGCAACCATTCGTAGGCCAATGTATAGTCCAAAGAAGGGCTGATCCATCTATGACAGAGACATCTGCATTACTAGTATTCCTTCGAGAAACTTCTACCTGGAGTGACCTCTTGAGTGTGGACTTTGATCTACCAATCCTCATTCCATTTTTCGTGAGCATTGCCGTTGGGACAGGAGCAAGCTTATAAGAGAAAACATCCTCCACATCAATCTCTCCGTCACTAGATAACAATGCAATGACTCTTGAGTAGATGGCATTCAGATCATACACTTCTGAGTCACCAATCTTGACAGACATGCATGATGCTGCCATAGTCTCCACTTTCTTGGAGATTGTGCTGTAAAACCCTCCTGGCCAAGTCTTCTCAAAACCTTCCAACATTCCCTCTCCGATCAGTACTGAGTTTTCGACGTTGACAGATGCTGGAGCTATCTTCCCACTGACGATTTTGACAATGCTTCCATCTGGATGCTGCTTGGGGTCAAGGGGATCCATGCTCGAGTCAAGTTCACTTCGAAGTCCATCCCTGTCCTTTCTATCAGCTTGAATCCTTGACTTGTCCTCCTCTTTGCGGTGCAACTGGATCCTGTTGGCCTCCATCTCCTCTTCCATTTCTAGCACCTGGGATTCCATCCTGCAGCAGATGTGACCACTAAGTGCCCATATTTTCAGTGCATTCTGCTTAAGTGTTATGCCTATGATCCCTCCTGAACTATGTTGTATCCTCATGAAGGTCGATTCTAAGAAATGGTCACTCCAGAGTTCATTCCAAATACCACATACATGGCACGTGATGTGTTGTCCTTTCTTTTATCAATTTTATGGCTTAAAATATACGTAGTAAATATTTGGTAAAATATTAATATACAGAAAGCAATAGGAAAATACCTAAACCCCAGGTGGATATAATTCAATGAGAAACACAGAAGATTATTTCTTGTTATTATGGGCGCGTCCAACAATAATCAGATGGAAAGGGCTTAATATCTCGAAATGCTCAAGGGATATGACTGGGCACCCCCTAAATCTTAAAGAACTACTCCCAGGCAGCAAGAAACAGCAGAGAAAAAAACTTTATCCGGCCAAACCAGGGTCTTCAAAAATCAAGGGTTTGGGCCCCAGACTACAGTACCTTTCCACGTGGAGCAGTGTGAGAGGGCGCGGCGGTTGAGAGCATCATTTACAGAATTTGTATACCTGTCTGGGCGCAGAAGAAGGGGACTTCGGTAAGATTCCCCGCCTTCCTCAATACTACAGGTATGTACAGCCAATTACAAAAGCGGTGTTGCCCCGCCAGGCCTGGCTCAGTGAGATCATTCCCTTCTTGCCATGAAAGTGGCCCACGTTCAAACAACCAGTACATAGTTAGAATGGTTCGAAAGGGAGGAGGAGGGAAATCACACAAAGAACTGCAATATTGATATATAAATATATATATATATATATATATATATATATATATATATATATATATATATATATCTATATATATATAGATATATATATATATATAATATATATAGTATATATATATATATATATATATAATATATATATATAATATATACTTATATATATATATATCTATATATATATATATAGATATATATAGACAGAGAGAGAGAGAGAGAGAGAGAGAGAGAGAGAGAGAACTTTTATTCCTGTTTATTTATTAATCTGATGGATATACTTGAGACCTGCTTTAAGACACATATTATCATATATTTTTTTGGAAAATAGTTATTATGAAATCTTATCACATCGTATTGTTTATAATCGTCATCATATTTTCTAAATAAAAATGCCTTAAATATTGTTGGGACTGACAATTCAAATTAATATTATTCAGACGAAAATATCCTTTTTAATTATCCTATAATCAGCTGTATTCTCTCTCTCTCTCTCTCATTCAGTCCTCCATTATATATCGCCTGGATTGACTACTTAAATAATGATAGATGTTTGATATGTTATTAGGATGTGGCCAAGGATCACAAAACCGTAAATGGCTACTCTACCAACTTGTGCTAAGCTGTATCTATTTTTGCCTTGGATTGACTGGACTATATTACCAATAATATACGAATCTGGTCACAAAGATAATACGCACCAGGTTTTGTAGCCGTGGGTTGTATAAGTCATCAAAGCATCAATTTTGCTAGGATATTATTTTATTAATTAATCTTTGCTAAGAACACATTAGTGGATATGCAAATCTAGTATTACAGGATTTGTATTTATGGCATAACTTAGTTAATTGATCAGTATTTGAGTGTGATGGGCCACTTGGCTCCGCCCCTCACAACCATTCAGGCTACTTATAGAAAGTATTTCAATTAGCTATATTTCTTATATAATAGAATATTTATTGTATTATTTCCGAAACTATTTGTAAAAATAAATTATATGAAATGAAATGCAGTGAAATGTGTGCTTCGGTTCATTAACATAATGATGGTGAGGTATAAAGTATGGTGTTGCAAAACCGTATACTATTAACATGTTATTTAGTGTCTCGAATTATTTGGTGATAGTCTTTAGACCGTCAGATCAGTCATGTCTTAGCCTACCATCGCCCCCCCCCCCCCTTCCGCCATCCCCCCTCCCCCAAACCCCAACCTCCGGCTCACACTTGCTCACTCACTCCGCCTCTATTCGTGGCTTCAGCGGCTTATATCCAACGCACCTTGTTGGTGTTCATCCCTCCAAGCTATTCAAGAAACCCACCACTTTCGATATCTCCTGTTCAAATTAGTCTTTTACATAGACATGTTTTTATATTTTGTAATAAAATAATTGTAACATTTGGAAAATACAATGATGCATGAAATACTGTCATCTGGGTATTATTTTACCTTCCAAAAAGCATCCATCTGAACAATCTCATAATAACTTAAGGCATTGAAATCCCGAACATGAGGAAGTGCAGGGACAGAAGGATATTTATAACAAGGTGGGGGTTAAAGGTGATGGGGACAGTTGACATTAGGGGACATTAATTTAAGTCTTGACGGGTTCACTTATCAACATTTATAAGGTAATGATAGTAATACCTTTACTGATAGCAGTTAATATCAATGATTCTAAGTCGCCATCACGATTGGCACAAAGCATTATAGGGTTACTGAGATCATCTTTGTATATATGGTAAATGTCTGTAACTATCGCTTACGGGAAGTGTTAGTCAAGGTCATTGTGTTTATCTATACGTTTGGAATACCTGTTCTAACATAATGTTGTGTACTATAATCTATGTATTATATACTTATCTATGTCAACGTTTGTAGGGAATGTCACCTGTCCTCATCACCTTTAATCCCCACCTTGTTATAAATATCCTTCTACCCCTGCCCCTCCTCATGTCCGGGATTTCAATGTCTTACAGTTATCAGGAGACTGTTCTGACGGATGCTTTTTGGAAGGTAACATAATACTTGGATGACAGTATTTCATATGCCATTTATTTTCCAAATGTTTCTTAAAGCAGAAGATTTCAAGTATATCCGTCAGATTAATAAATAAACAGGAATAAAAGTTCTCTCTCTCTCTCTCTCTCTCTCTCTCTCTCTCTCTCTCTCTCTCTCTGTCCTTATATATATTTAATTCAATATTGCATTTGTTTGTGTGATTAACGTAATTTCCCTTTTCCTCCTTTTCGAACCATTCTAACTATGTACTGGTTGTTTGAACGTGGGCCACTTTCAGGGCAAGAAGGGCATGATCTCACCGAGCCAGGCCTGACAGGGCGACACCGCTTTTGTAACTGGCTGTACGTATGTACATAAATGGCACCTTTGTGAGAGTGGACAGCGAAGACGACCTACAAACATTAAGGGCAACTTTAGAGAAATGTTCCGTTCTCCTTCTCCGTTTCACATGCGAACTAGAGTTGACGGTGCCCCTCCCTTCCCGGACGGGTACCTACAGCAGACTCCGGCGGCCTATACGCCACCATATACAAAGAACCAACGAATCCGGGTCGATATCAGCTGAATCTCTGGGTTTTTATTGCAGTCAGTATGGTATTTGTTGGTTTCTGAATGAAAATCTTTATATTGAATGTATGTGTGTGTGTGAGAGAGAGAGAGAGAGAGAGAGAGAGAGAGAGAGAGAGAGAGCATTACATCAAAGCTTTCAAAGCTCAATAAACTATATTTACTTTGAAGATATAATTATCGCTTTCCCTATAATTAGTGCAATTATATTTTAAGTGTATCAAGGTCACTCTGTCAGTTTGACTTGAGCGCAACATACAAAACCATTATTTTCTAATTTTGCATTTTAAAAATCACATCTCTCTCTCTCTCTCTCTCTCTCTCTCTCTCTCTCTCTCTCTCTCTCTCTCTCTCTCTCTCTCTCTCTCTCTCTCTCATCGTATAGCAGACAAGGCACAACAACGCAGTTTCTAAATAGGGAATGTTGCTCACCTGTCCTATAAAAGTAGATATCTTATACACAAACATACACACAAATACACAAACTATGTGCTTGTGTGTATGGGTGCTGTTATGTTACCTGATTCTGTCTTTATCATATGTATCATAGTACATATTTTGAGTTGTTTTAAAACAGATTGCAGACCTGTATTATACATATGTATGCATGTACGCATACATACAAAAAAATGGTACAAATAAAGTAAAACCGAAAGATTTTGCACTCCGGCCTTCCTCTCTCGATGCTATTCACTGTTAGTAATTCATGCTATGCTATTCGTGACTCAGGAAATCTGGAAGAAATCCCAGATTAGACACAAAATAATTAAAGAGTTCTTGAACAAATTACAGTTACTCACTTTGTCTAACACACTGGGGAGGAACTCTTAGTGTTAAATGAAATATTCAATGACTTCATTTGTCTGGGACGATCACACAAGGGAGGCTGCAGCCACGAGGCAGTGAGAGGAACAAAGGAATGTTCAATTTAGAATTAGGAGTTTGAATTTTGAAAATGGGGAGTCATTACGACACTAGGAAGTAAGGAACTGGCAATATGACTGATTCACAAGATATACCTGGATGCCATAATAAGTGAACCTTTGTGGAAATGCGGCGTCGGCTTTGTCTCAGGTCTGGGCACGCCAGTCACGCCGTGGTAGGCCTAAAATGGAAGGCTGGTGGCTGGACATCCGTCAGAGGTCACGACTGGAAGCGACTGAGGTCGAAGGCAGGTGTGTAGCATGGGTGTTGGGGGTCAGCTTAACCCCCCAAGAGCAGGGCATCCTGGAAACAGAACATACGGCCAGCAAAGGGTTCACAGGAAAAAGGAGCTTAAGACGTAGGCCTAATAAGTCCTGGGATACGTCCTTAATGGTGGGAAGTCTTTATTTCCCCCCTTCTAACAGGAAATTCCTATCTCTGGCTGGCGTGCTTTGGGTTCCCGCCTAAAATCAGCTGATATTTGGGTAAATATGGCTGCTCTTTTATAAATAAAATAGATTAAATAAATGCTGGGGAGACAAGGCGGTCAATAAATGTAACAATATCAATATATATATATATATATATATATATATATATATATATATATATATATATATATATATATATATATATATATACAACAAGGGGAACCTCATCAAAACCTATGCCCTGATAATATCAATATTTGTAAAGGTATTTTGTATGGTGCTATGAGTAAACCTTCTCCCCTTAATGTACCCGTGAGATTTCTCCAGGCTTTTAAGAAAATTAAAGAAGACGAAACAGTGAAAGTGATAAAAGCAGATAAATCTAATGCAGTTGTAATAATGAATAAAAGTGACTATATAAGTAAAATAAGGACATTGCTAAATGATACTGATACTTATACGAAACTGAGGTCTTACCCTAAGCAGACAGTGAACTCCCATTTTAATAAACAAATTAAATCCATTTTGAAAGGCTTTGACCATTTAATTAAACAGTTTACACCGCAATGCGCCTCCCTACCTTATATGTATGGTTTAGTCAAGATACATAAAATCAATAACCCTATCAGACCAATCATTAGTTCAGTGGGCTCATTACATATAATTTATCTAAATGGCTTGTAAAAATTCTTACTTCTTTGGTAGGAAACATTTCTAACACAAATGTTTAAAACAATGTTGATTTTATAAACAAATTGAATAGTTTAAATTTGAATTTTGATTTTAATATGATAACTTTTGATGTTGTCTCTTTATTTACAAAAGTGCTTGTAGATGACTTACTTGAATATTTGGAGGATGAATTAGAACGTCATGAGATTCCCTTAAGTGTAGCAAACCTCATTAGTCTCATAAGGTTATGTATCAAAGATAGTAAATTTTGTTTTAATGGGGAATTTTTTTTACAAAAGTTTGGCATGGCTATGGGTAATCCCTTATCTCCTGTCCTTAGCAATATTTACATGGAATTTTTTGAGACAAAACTCTTACCAAGAATTTTGCCCCAAAAAGTTATTTGGTTTAGATATGTGGATGATATCTTCTGTATTTGGCCAGTTCACGAAAATCTCCAGGTATTCCTTAATAATCTCAATAATTTAGTTCCTTTTATAACATTTACTGTAGAGGAAGAAAGACATTGTAATTTGAATTTTCTTAATGTAACTGTCCATAGAAATGATAGAAATTTCACCTTCTCAGCCTTTCGAAAATCAACTAACATTGTCTCTTTTGTTCATTACTACTCCAATCACCATCAAAATGTTAAATTCTCTGTTTTTTCTGGGATGTTCCTGAGGGCTTTACGTGTCTGTAGCCCGCAGTTTATTGACGCTGAAATTAAAACTATTTATGATATTGCATTAAAACTTAAATACCCAAGGACTTTTGTAGATGTGGCATGGAAAAGAGCTAGAAAAACATTTTATTCAACTAATGGCAAACTTGAATTTAGTAAGCATAACATTCTAAAATTACCCTATGATGAAAGGTTTTTAGATATTCCTAGAATTTTAAAGCTTTTTAACATAAATGTTGTTTTCAGTAATATTAATGTCAAGAGTTTAATAATAAAAAATTCTCTTAAAGATCTTCCACGCTGCATATATGAAATTCATTGCAAAAAGTGTGATAAAGTCTATTACAGACAGACCGGTAAATCTCTTTCACAACGTCTCAAACAACATCAATATTCTGAGAGAACTGGGCAAATATCGAATGCATTATTCGTACATATGAGAGATTTAGACCATCCTATTAACTGGAGTCAAGCAAGAGCCTTAATCCCATGTAATGATACAGTTAAAAGGAATATCATTGAATCTTGTTTCATCAAGTCATATAATAGAAATGTTCTAAATTTAAGTCTTGGTTTATTTAAACTTGATGATAAATATAAACAACAAAATTAATATATTCAGTTTTTACATGTTTTGGACTGTAAAGGTACTTTGTAATTTCGGTTAGGTTTGTGACCGTGTGATATCCAATAATCCTGGATTATCTCTTTTAATTTTTACCCTTTTAACAATTAACCATCTGGTATTCTTGATCTTGTTTTCTACCTGAGACCTTTCTCTCCAATTGTACTTCATTAACTCCTTGACAATGTCTGAGTACAGACGAAAGTGCTTGGATTTCTGACTAACATTTTCCTGTGGGATTCGCTTATATATATATATATATATCATATATATATGATATATATATATATATATATATATATATATATATATATATATATATATATATCTATATATATATATATCTATATATATATATATATTATATTATCTTTAGATATATATATATATATAGATATTATATATATTATTAGATATTAATATATTATATAAATTGTATTATATATAATGATATATAATATATATCTTATATAGTATTTATAATATCTTTTATAATTATATATATATTATATTAATATTATATATATATATATATTATATATATTTAACCATGTATATGTAATATATATATATATATATGATATATATATATATATATATACATATATATATATATAGATATATAATGATCTATATATATATATATATATATATATATATATATATATATATATATATATATATACTATATTATATATCTATATATATATATATATATATATATATATAAAAACCATGTATATATATATATATATATATATATATATATATATATATATATATATGTGTGTGTGTGTGTGTGTGTGTATACACGTATATAGACAGATAAATGCAATCCATGTACATATGTATATGAAAACCTTGTAATTCTGCCCATGCCCTTTGAAACGCCTAGCTGATTTAGTATTCTGTTCCCGTCACCTCTTCATTAATTCACTTCTGAAAGATTTTTCATCGTCTCTATTTACATTTCATTATGCTTTAATAAAAACTTCCCTGAAGATATGTCGCTCGCGTTCACTAACCTTCAAGTAACGAAATCCATCTAAATGTGTCATGTTTTATTCATGTACTCTCGAGAACATTCAGTTTTTATCAAGAGGCGACAAAAGCTTCGATAAGATTATTCTACATTTTGACGCTCTAGATGTTCCTAAAGTTACTATGAATACATTTCTTTCGTAACAAAGACGAAATTTTTAAGATCCTCTACCCTAAATTATTCCGTCTGTCCTAAACCAGAGGATCCTGATATTGACATTCTCAGATGTTCAAGTTTAAGATGAACATAATAAACACAAAGGCAAATGACAGGGTCTGCGGCGTTTTAGGCCATCAGTTGCAATGACCAATGTGAGAGGCACGCGCGTAGTATACTTACAGGTAATTCAGAACTTTATTGTATGCTTCCAGAGTTGACTATTGTGAATTTTTTTCCAGTCACGGAATTGAGAGACCTTTCACAGTCCCTTGTTAAAATTCTGCGGCACTTGGTCACAGTAGAATCAAATTGCTGCTGCTAACCTGCTCATACATTTATTGCAGGTTCCGTCAGAATCCTTGCCTGATGTTTGAGGGGAAAGTGATGATATATGAAATGAAAAGGAGAGAGAATAAGTGAAACACGGTCCTTTGGAAGGTATGACAGGAAGACATGAGAGACAGAGTGGAATGTTTCATTTATTAAGGAGAAACGTTTGTCCATTCGGCTACGTATTTGATCTTAGTCATGCATAATTATAAGTGAACATTAATAACACTGAAGAGAGAGAGAGAGAGAGAGAGAGAGAGAGAGAGAGAGAGAGAGAGAGAAACTACGCTTCCGAGAAATGAATGCCTGTTTGTCTTCTATGCTGACAATACTAATCAAGTTCTTTGCTCTAGACGGGATTTACTGAGAAAAGGAACCGGGAAAAACTAGATACCGAAGTAGCTCCAGGACTCATGCAGAAGAGTGTACTACAAGAAACACCGCATGTAGTGGAAAAAGTGATGGACTCCTAAGGAGGCAGGATGCAGCCCGGAACGCCTACGCAATGAAAACCTCCCAGTCGAATAGGATGGTTGATAGACTAATGAAAGCAAATAATAATATAATGATAAAGTTTATAGTTCGAGAACTGTCGGCGTTGCTCTCCATTTCCGGACATTACTTTGAAATACTAAAAATTCCATAGCGACTCTTTTCTCTTCCACCATCGCGCATTATTGGCCTTCGCTTGTTTTCACGCTAAATGGCAGCGACTCTCTTCCTCTCGAGGCTTCTACAGTTGTAGATTTTCCACCTCGTCTGTAACCTTCTGTGTAGACGTCGGAGGTCAGATGTTCTCTCCTGTGGAGTGGAAGCTGCACGAAAACAATATTGGATGTTAGAGGACGTCGCCCATCGATAATATTGTTCGGCTTTTGGGTAATGAAGAAGTTCTCAAAAGAGGAATAAAACTATAAAGAAGTTGACGATGTCTGGATTCATGTGAAGAAATACACACCGTGAGTGCTTTATTATATAACTAGTATATACTAATCACAATTGCGGCACTGTAGATTGACAGGATGAAAGTAATTTTTTATAACTTGCTTATTCTTTATGACATTCGAAAGGTATGACTGCCACTCGGGGGAAAATTGGATTCCAAGTGATTTCTCTTGCTGTTTAGGATTCAGCTTACTGATTGGCGTCATGTAAATCAAGCTCTGGAAAAGAAAAAAAAACAGAAGAAACTTACGCAAGAAGTAAGTCTTTCGTCAATAAGTACCATTACTGCATGTTTGAGGACGGAACTATAATTGTTGTATACAACGGATCAAGTTACTTTCGAACAAGCACGAGTGACAATTCAGCTGCAATATCAATGAGTAATACTTTCTTCTTGATTTTGTCAATCAATGTCACGCCTAGTCTATTGGCTTGTATCATTCTAGCTGTTCTGATGCCACAGTCCCAGGGGATATTTCCCTGACCTTTTTCTATCACTCCCTCAGGTTGGTGTTAGTACCACTTATTACTGCAACCTAGCAGGTGTCTTGCACAGGTTCCAGCGTAGGGCTTTAGTTTACTGAATCATGACTCTTTTTGTACTGGTTCTGTGCAAGTGCCGGACATTTGTCTGCTATGTGGTTTAAGGTCTCATTTTTCATATTGCACCTCCTGCATATGGGCGAGATGTTACTTATATTTATTGTCTTTTGATTATATCTTCTTCTTTGGGCTTGATCTGGTGCTGCTGTTAGCATTTCTTTTGTTTTCTTCTTGACTTCTCCCTTATGTAGCCATTATCATGTTTCATTCACCTGCCAGCTCTATAGTCTGTCTCAGGTACTGTCCATGCATTGGTTTGTTATGTCATTCCTCCATTCTGTTTGTTATTCTACTGTCTCTGTATATTTTTGGGTCTTCATCTACTTTTATCGGTCCTCATGCCCTTGCACTCCTTAGCCATTTGTATTCACTGGTTTTCAAATATTGCCCCAGTGCTCTCTACTCTTGATGTTGATGCAGTCCTCAATGCTTAGTAGTCCTCTCCCTCCTTCCTTTTGTGTTATATATAGCTGTCTGTATTTGCTCTTGGGTGGAGTGATTTGTGTACTGTCATGTGTGTCCTAATTTTCTGGTCTATGCTGCAGAGTTAAGCCTTCGTCCACTCCACTACTCCTGCGCTGTATCTGATCACTGGTACTGCCCATGTGTTTATGGCTTTCATCATGTCACTGCCATTGAGTTTTGACTTGAGTACCACCTTAGGTCTGCATATATCCTTTCATGATCTTGTCCTACATCTCTTGGTGTTTTATATCCTCCCCTTCTATTACTCTCAGGTATTTGTATCCTGTCTCATCTATGTGTTTGATGCTATTCCCACCAGGTAGCTTTATCCCTTCAGTCCTTTTCACTTTTTGTAGCATCAGCTGCTATGACATTATGTCCACCCACGACTTACTCATCACAAATAAATACATATAACGGCCCTACTTACTAGCCTAAGTACATATTCTCAGTTATGCATTAATATTCAGGCTGCTTTCGACAAATTTGCAGTGCATTTGGTCGGTAATTTCAGATTTTTTTTTATTATTATTTATTTCCTACTGCTAAGTTTCCTGTAGTCAACAAATCAACCATGTTGCATTTTATAAGTTGATGACTAAATAATGTGATACGTCATGTAGTTCAATTACTCCTCTATTCTAAAACACAATGCTGATGTTATATGAGGAAACGTACTTAGCGGTAATTAGTGTGAACTGAATAATTGGTTGATAATACAGTGAATCTTACAGCATCATGTATTATACAGCTGGTACACTAAACTTGGTTCACTCTATTTTAATAACTGGTGTGTTCAACTTAACATACTTTGACTCAACCTAAATTGAGCCAATATCATTGTTAGTAAAGTCCAAACTTCCAACTATATTACGACACTTGTGATTCAGTCACCATCATCATCTACATCAGTCTGTTAGTTCCGCAATTGGCTCTTCCTCACTCGGTTGGTTGGTGCAGGTTTGTAGCTTGAACATATTTGTGCACTTCAAGCCATCGGTGAGACATGTGCAATCTGGTAATTTGCAGGATCTCACATGCTTGTAGGAGAGAAACTGTAGCACCGAATCTGGTGCCAGTGAGCCACGCATCCAGTTGATGACCAGCTTCCATCATCGTCTGTGGTCCACCCACGGTCTTTGGGATTTGGTACAGAAAGTCGAGTCTGCAGAGACTGCCTCCATATGGCAACCTGATAGTTGGCACGGGCAATATGCAGTGAGAGGCAATCCTCGCAAGGTGGGAGCTGACTGGATTCGACTTCACCACGTCTGGCACAAAAGAGTTGATAGTGAAGTGTGTTCACGTCTGTTGTGCGAGTGCAGGGTGCATACATATGGCATGTGATCTCTTGCAGCTTCTGAAACAGCTAATCAGATACATTCCATGAACTTCCAAGCTCAGTGAATGCCCCCTGGAAGGTCTTTTCAGTCTTCAAAAACTTGAAGGTACCCATCTTTCCATGACTGGCAAATGCACTGATGGTGTCACAACCAGTGAAAGCATGCATGCCAACCAGAGCATCACATACATTGCTTCCCAATGAGTTGCTTAGCTTGGTAGTGTCAAGGAACCTTGTCCTGGTTTGTGTTCCACATTTCTGATATATACTGCATGGGATGTGGTTACTCAACCCCAAGCACAACACCAACACATCTGTGTCCTCAGCAGTAATGATCACAGGCTTGTAACCAGACTCTGCTGTATTGAGAGCATGCAGCAACATGCAGGTGTCCACTTCTTCTTGAGAGAATTTGAGCTCTGCAACCTCTTCCCATTGGTCTTTGCCTATCTTGAAACAGGTGACATACAAAATCTGGTTTTGGAGTTTCTCCCTGTATTTGGATCCTTTCATTCATCTACCAAGAACTTGATCAGATTTGTCTTGTTAGCAGTGCTGCAAAGTAATTTCCACCATTGCTGGATGTTATGGCCAGGCGGAATATTCCTGAACTGGATGCCCCTGTCCTCACCTCTGTTTACTCTTTCTGTATCTTTGATGGATGCCTCCTTGTAAACATCAAAAACAACATATATGCGTCGGCTCTTGGCTCCTTCATGGAGAACTTTGGCCAGGGCTGATTCTGCTAACTGGGCAAATGTCTTGTCATTCCCTTTCATCTTCTGTATCAAGCTCATTCCGTCTATGATGGTTGTTGATGGTTCAGGCATAACTTCT
This sequence comes from Macrobrachium nipponense, assembly GCF_015104395.2. NCBI lineage: Eukaryota > Metazoa > Arthropoda > Malacostraca > Decapoda > Palaemonidae > Macrobrachium > Macrobrachium nipponense. The sequence continues at coordinate 144,909,760 of NC_087202.1, read as the reverse complement.
GCAGGAGAAACAATCTTCTCCAGTTCCCTGGCTAGAGCTGCTTTATTCGTCTTGCATAGAGATCCATCACCATTGGCAAGGGCCCATGGCAGGGGACCCAGGGGATGTGCCAAGACGTCACTCATGTGAAGCTTTCGAGTCTCAGCCACTTGCTTTTGTGCAAAGGTTATCACATATTAAATCACTTATATTAACCCCATAAACAACTTAGTAGAGGTAAACTTTTGCCCTCTCAGATGGTACCAACATCTGGCCTAGCCCATGGACTAAATCGCTGCTATGGTTACTACTGCCGCTCCGACCTAGTCGACTGCTGCCCTTACGCCTCCTAGGCTGAGTACCCCACAGCTGTCCACTATTCGGTTTCGTATCCGGATCCCACGTTAATGTTTCCGTCATTTTACTCTGTATTCTTTCCGCTGTAACCTTCATTTCTCATAGAAAATGTCTTCAAGGGTTACATAAATTGATCATCTGCTGTCATTTTCCTGTGGTATTCGCTTATATAATGAAGTCACGCGCTTGTACTGTGATGATTTAAGCATTTATTTATATATGAAAATAATTATATACACATATATATACATACATACACCCATATATATATGTGTGTGTGTATATTATATTTTATTATAAAGAATTTCAGCTTTGCCCTTTGCGTTATCTAAACCAAAGATTAAGGACGTTTTCTTGGTCCACTACAGATGAGGTAGAGTTGGTTTTCTTAACCGTCATTCCATATCATTCTTGTTCTTTATGTCTGAGTCTACTTTCACTAAACGGAAAAGAAATTTGAAATATATATATATTTTCGCGTGATTTGATCTGAACCCATGTAACAAAATGAAAAAAGTTAGTTAATTTTTTGGTCAATGGCGATTAAGCTCTTGTCGTGCTCAAATTCCTGCCATCTTTGAAACAAAGGTCTAATTATTTTCGTGTAAAAATTATTTTACACGATAAACTAGTGGAAAATGAATAAACGTATCGTGTTTGCAGCATATTTTCATGGTAGTTAAAATGAAGAAAAAACCGACAATTTTTATCATTTATTCGAAAATAGCAATGGCGTGGCAGGCTACTGACTTCTTCCTAATAAAATCCGTTGTGGCTGCATACTTGGCTTGTTGACCGGCATCGGGAAGACGTCGAAAACAAAGGGGAATCTCTTCTAGACAGAATAGGTTCCTTATTTACGGCAATATCTGGTGGAAGACTAATGTGAAACGCGACACCATTGCTGTCAATTACTTCTCGATCAACTTGTCTACGAGAATCACCGATTTGGAGAGGGTGAAGAGACTACATCAGATTTCCCCACTTTTTAAGACGTTCTAGGATCTTGAAGACAGGGAAGATAGCACGGAAACAAGGGAAAAAATAATAACGAGGAGAAGAGATGGAGGAGGGTAGATAATGAGGTTACGATAGAGTTGGGAATGTGGCTGGGATCGTTATATTTCAGTCATCAGTTTCCTTTATCTGACTGACTCATTTTTCGTTCTGGTAGACAAAATAAGTTATAACTGACGAAGAAAGGGGGATCTCCAAGCGAGCGAGCACGCGCACGCGCGCGCGCGCACACACACACACACAGAACAAAATCCAACATGTTTTACTAAGGTGATTATGCCCATTGTGACCAGGAGAATTCTCTCCCTCTCTCTCTCTCTCTCTCTGTTTCTCCCTGCCTCTATCTGCCTCTGTTTCTGTGCCTTTCAAAAAGTGGAGAAACTTCCATGAGAAATAACAGATGTTCTAAAGAAAAATACTTAATTACTGCAGCTCCTGTCATCGCGTGTTTTCTGTGAAGTTCGAACAACTGAATTCCCAGCATTATTCTTAATAATTATCTCTGATGTTTTCCTCCGTGCTTGTATTTTTTTCAAAATTTCTGAGCTTCATGTAGACAATTGCATACAGCCTTGCTCATTTTGCTCTGAAGTTGCTCGATTTATCTTTCTGCCGTTTTCATTTCTTGACTTGTTTTATTTTCTTACTTTTTTGAATCTGCTACTTTAATCATTAGACCCTATTTAGCAAATGAAAAAAATCGCCTAACCGCATTCATTGGGGCATAAAGAGGAAAGCGAATCAGAGTCATTCTCTGACTTGAAACATGAAACACAAACAACTTTTTTGATCTTTTGAAGTTTCAAAGTTTCACTGAAGGCAAACCGCCTTAATTAAGAAATAATACAATCATCGATGTAGTTATCACTGAATCGCTTAAAGAGAACACCAAGGCGTTTTTAGTTATCAGCGCTGGTTTTCTATCGAAAGCGTGAACCCTTAGTAGATCCTTCTCTCCATATAAATAGAAGGGCATCTATTTATAACTTGCGCCTGCAACTTTGGTCTTCTGTCACTTACATTCAGGTTATATCCCACTTTGTCCTTGACATTTCTTTTGAGAGAAACGTGTGCATTCCTCTTCAATGTCTATGTCAAAGGAACTGACCATAATCTATTTCTCCTTCGCTAAACAGCAGCACCAATACGCAGTCAAAGCCTCGACCTTCTCAGTTCCAGAGGTCCTTTATTCCTGTCATCGCTGGACTTGTGGAACAGCCTCCAAGAGGATGTCGTGCCATTGGAATTTCAGAAGTTCAAGCAAAAATGCAATGCATTACTAGCCCCATACTATTCTTCTTGCATTATCATGTTTTTTATCTATTTATCAATTAATTTCTTCTTTTAATGGGAGCTCTTCTTTGAGTATTTCACTTTACTTCTTCTTAATTCTTCCTAATGAACACCCTAATGATCGATGTTTAAAACGGTACAGTCAAGACATTTGATTTCTAATTGAATTAAAGGCTGTCATAAATAAGATAAAATAAAATCCAGAAGCCTTTAAAAAAACTCGTAACGGGGGCAAACTTCAATGTTGTCTCCAAAAATTTCAGATATAGTTTTACCATCTAGATGGTACATCCACCTCTCATCTACATACCTGGTGCAGTGAACCAGAATGTGCTCAACTGTCAAAGGGCTATCACAATGAACATACGCTGGAGCACTACTAACCATCAAGAAGAAAACTGGGTGTCAGTCGGCAGAGACCAATACTCAGCCTTGTTTAAAATAACTTCAGCCCTCCCGTCGCTTTGATAGGATGATTGCCAAAATCCTATTTGAGGTCTCATAGTTTTTAACTTTTTATTATTAGCAAGAAAGGTGATGACCATCGCTCCTGCCACTTGCTTAGTATATAGTTACAAACAGATATTTTCATATCTAAGTGGGGCACTCTATTTGTATCAATTTCTCCTTGTTTACAAGCATTCTTTGCTTCTCTGTCTGCTTCTTCATTCCCTGGGATCCAAACATGACCAGGAATCCCCAAAAAAACATACTGTTTTATGCCTACATGAAATGAGAAACAGCCATATCTAAGCCTTCTGTACTAAAGGATGAGAAGAATTGTAATTGTTCAGGCTTTCCAGAGCACTTTTTTCAGCCTGAGCATATGACACAAGACCTCTTATAATGGCAGATAGTTCAGCTGTATATACTGAAGCAGTAGGAGGCAGCTTTGCATCATCATAAAAATTATCAGTGACCACAGCTACACCTACTCCCTCGCTTGTCTTTGAGCCATCTGTATAGATTTTATAGTCGTTATTATGAACTTCATCACATTCTAAAAACAGTGACTTTATTACTTCATTAGGAATTTTTTTCCACTATATTTTTCTTGCACAATTCAGTTGGAATTTTAGAAGGGGCCAATTCATGAACATTCATGTCAGTATAGAATTTTAGATGGATTTAGCCGGATCTGGAATGGAACAGAAGATCTTGGCTTGAATTTGTTAGCATCAAGTGGATAAATAATCTTATCTGATGGATTGTTAGCATTACTTTTAATCCTCATCAAGTATCTGAGGCCTAACTCTTCACGTCATAAATCAAGTGGAAGTTGGTGCGTGTCCACATGAAGACTCTCAATGGGGGATGATGGAAAAGCCCCAGAACAAAATTATGTAAACCCATATTTTGAACTACATCAAGTTTGTGGAGTTTACTTTTGCATGCTGATGAATAAATCTGGCATCTGTAATCCAACACTGATCTACATAGTGAATCATATAGCTGTAGCAATGATTTCCTATCTACGCCCCAGTTGAAGCCAGAGACCACTTTCAGAACATTTGCACTTTAAATTTTCAATATGCTTAGACCAAGTGAGTTTGAAATAAAAAAATCATTCCTTAATACCACACACTCAGGGCGAGGAGTTGCTGTGTAGTCCGTTGGATATAGCTACGCTAGGCTAGCTGTCGTAACACAATACACAAGCAACCAGACAAGGACAACAACCACACAACAATTCAATAACTATACAGCAAAAGACCACTGCACAAATAATCACTATCAACACTAAAAAACAATAACCCGACAAGTCAACGCACCACCTACACCAAGGAACCACAACAACTCACCAATAACAACACTCAACAACTCAAACAACTCATCTACAAAACAAAGGAACTCATAAGAATAATAAATTCAACAACAAAGGCACAACAACTTTCAAACATACAATAACAACAATAATTGAAACAACAGCTTCAAAAAACACACCAAACAACTGACCATCAATAATATTCAATACTGATGTCAAAAAACTGACTGTCCACCTCAGGCGCTGATCACAGACTCCCTCACTTCTCCCGACTCTTGTAACAGATGCTTGCCACTGATATGCTAGGCGATCGCCACAGCAGACACGCACTTACGACCGCCATCAAAACACACAACCCTTGGAGACAGACGTCAAATTTAAACTACCATCATTACTCCTCCATGTCTACTAGTAAAACGAACAGCAAATGTCTTACTTGTAGAGAACCTAAGACCAATTTATTTTGTCATCTAAAGACAGAGTTCATGGATTTTTGTAGATACCTGCAAGTCGATTCAGCATCATATGCAGTACAATACGTAGCTAGATCATCAACAAAAAAAAAAGAGGATCTGAAATTTCATTGATGATGCTATCAGTGGCAACAGCAGAACAAGTTACAATTAGCACACTCCCGTGTGGAACACCGCTTTCTAGTCTGAATGGGGAAGAGAAACTATTTTCTATTCTTACTCTTGTAAACTGATCTGTTAAAAAGGAGTTATTGATCCTAATCATACTCCTTTGATGCATAATTTATGCAGCTGCATAACAATACCATAATGCCATGTTCTATCATATGCTTTTTCTAAGTCAAAGAATACACCAATAATCTCGAAATCATCATAATAATCTTCAAGAGGTACGTTTTTGATTCCTCAGGTAACTGTCGAAGCATCAAACAAAGGACAGTAACCTCACCAGGAGTAGTATGATCCATTGAAGGAAGGGCATCTTGCAGCTCATGCAGAGATGATTTAGCACTATAAGCTTCAAGATTACCACCAGATAAATCTATAGGAACCCGGGAGTTTCTAATCCTCTGAGAGTCGGCTGAATAATTATTTGCACTTAAAATATTTGAGAAGTGCTAACCTATTCAGCCACATCTTTGGGACTTGTTATTAGTGAATCTCCAACCTTTAAAGAGGGTGTTTTAGGAGGAGAAAATTTCCCTGCAAACTTTCTTACTTTCTTCCAAACTACTCTGGATGGAGTTTTTTAATTAACCCCATTTATGTAGTATATCCATGTATTACTTTTTTGCACTCCGAAAATATCGACGCTGTTGGCCATAGCTCGTTGATATATTATCTTAGCTGTAGATGTGCCACATGACATATTTTTTATAGCATCTTCTTGTAATTTTACAAAGAACAGCAGATTTCTTATCCCACCAAGGGACAGCAGGTCTCCGTAGTTTTCCACTTGTTCTTGGTATAGCAGCCTCTGCTTCTGAGTGGCATTTAAAAGATTCATAAGTTTTATCTAATGTTATATCCGCCTTATATTTCACCTAGTCTGCTTCCATTACCTTTTATTTTAGTGGTGCTACTGTAGGAAATTTCCTGACGAACTTCACATGGATAGGAAAGTGGTCACTACCATGCAGATATTCAACAACAGACCAGCTGATATCTAAAGTTTTGTCTGAGAAATATATACTCAGATCAATAGCTAAATATGAAATAAAATGTATGTTATGGTAAGTCATTATACCATCACTAACAAGCGCAATATCATCATCATTATTATTATTATTATTATTATTATTATTATTATTTAATTATTGATTATTATTATGTATTATTATATTATTTTATTATTTTTTTTTTTTTGCTCTATCACAGTCCTCCAATCCGGGTTGCATCCTGCCTCCTTAGGAGTCCATCACTTTTCTTACCATGTGTGCCGTTTCTAGGATCACACTCTTCTGCATGAGGCCCGGAGCTACTTCAGCCTCTAGTTTTTCTAGATTCCTTTTCAGGGATCTTGGGATCGTGCCTAGTGCTCCTATGATTATGGGTACGATTTCCACTGGCATATCCCATATCCTTCTTATTTCTATTTTCTTTATACTTATCCATTTTTTCCCTCTCTTTCTCTTCAACTCTGGTGTCCCATGGTATTGCAACATCAATGAGTGATACTTTCTTCTTGACTTTGTCAATCAACGTCACGTCTGGTCTGTTTGCACGTATCACCCTATCCGTCCTGATACCATAGTCCCAGAGGATCTTTGCGTGATCGTTTTCTATCACTCCCTCAGGTTGGTGCTCGTACCACTTATTACTGCAAGGTAGCTGATGTTTCTTGCACAGGCTTCAGTGGAGGGCTTTTGCCACTGAATCATGCCTCTTTTTGTACTGGTTCTGTGCAAGTGCTTGCTATGTGGTTTATGGTTTCATTTTTCGTATTGCACTTCCTACATGTGGGAGAGATGTTATTTCCATGTATCGTTCTTTGGACATATCTGGTTCTTAGGGCCTGATCTTGTGCCGCTGTTATCATTCCTTCAGTTTCCTTCTTTAGCTCTCCCCTCAGTAGCTATTGCCATGTGTCATCGCTGGCTAGTTCTTTAGTCTGTCGCATGTATTGTCCGTGCATTGGTTTGTTGTGCCAGTCCTCTGTTCTGTCTGTCATTCTCCTGTCTCTGTATATTTCTGGGTCTTCGTCTACTTTTATTAGTCCTTCTTCCCATGCACTCTTTAGCCACTCTTCTTCACTGGTTTTCAGATATTGTCCCAGTGCTCTGTTCTCGGTGTTGATGCAGTCCTCTATACTTAGTAGTCCTCTCCCTCCTTCCTTTTGTGTTATGTATAGTCTGTCCGTATTTGCTCTTGGGTGTAGTGCTTTGTGTATTGTCATATGTTTCCTGGTTTTCTGATCTATGCTGCGGAGTTCTGCCTTCGTCCATTCCACTATTCCTGCGCTGTATCTGATTACTGGCCCTGCCCATGTGTTTATGGCTTTTATCATATTTCCGGCGTTGAGTTTTGACTTGAGTATCGCCTTGAGTCTCTGCATATATTCTTTCCTGATCGTGTCCTTCATCTCTTGGTGTTTTATATCCCCTCCTTCCATTATTCCCAGGTATTTGTATCCTGTCTCATCAATGTGTTTGATGTTGCTCCCATCTGGTAGCTTTATCCCTTCAGTTCTCGTTACTTTGCCTTTTTGTACGTTGACTAAGGCGCATTTTTCTATTCCAAACTCCATCCTGATGTCCCCAGATACAATCCTTACAGTCTGGATTAGGGTATCTATTTCCTTGATGCTCTTACCATACAGCTTGATGTCGTCCATGAACATCAGATGGTTGATTCCGTTGCCTCTTTTCTTGAGTTGGTACCCGGCATCCATCTTCTGTAGTACTTTTGGGAATCATGGCTACTACGAAGAGTAGTGGGGACAGTGAGTCGCCCTGGAAGATCCCTCTCCTGATATTAACCTCTGCTAGTCTTATTCCAGAGCTTGTAAGTATTGTATTCCAGTTGTGCATTGTATTTTTGAGGAAGCTGATGGTGTTTTCCTCTGCCCCATATATTTTCAGGCATTCTATTAGCCATGTGTGTGGTATCATGTCGAAGGCTCTCTTTTAGTCTATCCTTGCCATGCTTAGGTTTTTTGTCTATGAGGAGCTGGTCTTTTGTGCCCCTACACTTCCTTCTGCAGCCTTTCTGTTGGTGGGGGATGGTGTTTGTCTCCTCTAGGTAATTGTATAGCCTTTCACTGATGATACCTGTTAGTAACTTCCACATTATTGGTAGGCAGGTGATAGGCCTGTAGTTACTGGCTATATTTCCCTTACTCTTGTCTTTTTGTACTAAGGATGTTCTTCCTGTGGTCATCCATTTGGGTGCATGGTGATTTGAGATACAATGCTTGAGTTGTTCTGCTATTCGTGGGTGTAGGGCCTTGAAGTTTTTGAGCCAGTATCCATGGACTTCATCGGGACCTGGGGCTTTCCAGTTTGGCATTTTCTTTAGTTGGTGTCTGACTGTGTCTGTCGTGATCTCTGTGAATCTTTGTTTTATTCTCCCTGTTTCTTCTTCCTTATTATTATTATTATTATTATTATTATTATTATTATTATTATTATTATTATTATTATTATTATTATTATTATTATTATTATTATTATTATTATTATTATTATTATTATTATTATTATTATTATTATTATTATTTATTAATAAATTCCTCTGCCACTTTTCCCCCATTACCTATAGAATTACCTCCCCACAACGGATTGCAAGGTGACGGTAACTGATTTAACAGTGACTGAATGTCAGCCACTGAGAAAGCAGATCTAGGAGGAAGGTAAATGGAACAAACAGTAATCTGCTTGACTAAAATTATCTTTAGTGCAAGTGCCTGTAAATTTGTAGTAAGGGATACTCGAGAGTATTACAAAGATTTATTCACAATAATAGCAGCTCCCCCATGTGCAGTCACTGGCAGGAGGGGCTGAATGAAAGAGATTCAATGAATAAGGTAGATTTATCTTCCACAGGCTCAATACTTGGGCAAATAAATGGTTCCTGAGTTATGACTATTTTTGTTTTTTGTTTTTTGCATTTTCAGCCGAATCCAAAGCAGATGCCCCATGTCTCGAAGTCAACCCAAGGTCATCAACATTTGGAGGATTTTCAATTTCCAAGATGGGTCCCAAAACAGTATCATCAAAGGGCCCAGGGGTACTCGAATCTTTATTGTTATAACTCATAAAGATCGATTAGAGAAAAAAAGAGAAAAGTAGACCTGAAAGACTTAAAAAGATATCATCATTCTTTCATGGAATTTATTCCTCCACTAATGGCACAAGTGAGACCGACTCCCAAATGCCCGCCCCCTACCCTACCCTACAGGGAATGGCACAACAGGATTTGAGTGGCACAAGTGTAAGCCAAACCCGCTTGCTAGGACAGAGTATTTCTAGAATACAATCATCCCCATCCTATCCATGTTATGGACAAACCAGAAAGAATGCCGAGAGTCCTATCCTGAGAACCAGACCTCTGGAATCCATGGTCCGGCTAGCCCTAAAGAATAGTTCCGCCCTTGAGCTATCAATCTGATGCCTCTCAGGTCCGAACATTATCGAGTAGTTGATGGTCCTACCCCTGTTCCCACTATTTAGCTTCGGATGTCAACCCAATCCCAATTGTGACATCTTTTCCTATTTGTCAGGTCTAGTAAATTTTACAAAAAGTGGAAAATTCCAAAAAATTTGTCAAAAACAGACTCTTGGACTCAAACCCGGGAACAAATTCCACGGGTTCAAAGAGCCCCTTCACCACGTCAAGGTGGTCTCACTTCGAGGGGGTATATGTGGCTGTGTTTGTGTTGATGAGTGTGTGTGTGTGTGTACAATGTCAGCCAAGTATTCATTTATAATTTTATTTACGTGTTAATCACGCGTAAAAATTATCTTTGATAACTAAACTCAGCCGTTCAATAGCTTCTTGGCAATTCTTCCATGAAGAAACCTTGAAGAAAGGGGAATTACTAACTTGTTCATAAGTCAATTCATCTCATATTCCATTTGCATTACAGGTATACAAAAGAACACACGATTCCATTGTCACCACCTACGCGGGAATAAAGGATTAACTCGGCCTTTATTTTCCTTGTGTGATAAAGTATTTATTTCAAAGGTGGCACAGTTTGGTTGTGACCTTTCCATCAGTAACAATAGAACGCAAGTTAATCACCGTCAAAGAAAAGAGAGATGCCAGAATGAATATTGAACCGAAACTGATCTGATCTATGAGAAGCATTAAAACCCAAGTCCTCCACATAGTAATTCAGCTCTGAAGGCTTTTTCCAGTAGCTTCTCTCCTCATATAATGCATGTTCTTGCTTGATATAAAACACGCAAACCTTTGTTCTGTAGCTAAATAATGTTAGCGTTTTCATTCTTCTAAATGGAATCTTTTAAATCCATGAGATGAAAAGTAATAACGGGAAAGGTGACGCTGAAATATCATACGATTACAAGTGTGATCTAAGGAATATTCATTTCAATACATTCAGTGCTGAAGACAGGTAAATGATGTACTCGTGGTAGCTTTTATAATAACAGCAATGAAAGTAAATTCCTTCCATTTTGGTATCATTTGGTTTCTACTGAGAGTCGATTTCAATTTCAAGTTGATAAACTTTCATATGATATAACTAAAACTCATTGAAACGTACACTTTCTATTAGTTTTAAGAGAGCAACGTATAATTACTAATATACCAGACAAAAAGATATGTCTTCGTCTTGATTTATGTCAAAGCTTTCTGCATTACGAAAAGAATTTCCGTTTTAGAATGATGAAATTGCGAGTAATTAGTTCAGGTAAAATATGAGAAAATCCAACAAAAAGATTTCCATAATTTCCCGTCCTGATGCTGTTGCACTTTTATAATTAAAATACGTTTATTCTTACTTCCCTCAAGTATATGAAAATTTACAATGTTTTAAGACTTAATGGTGTGTCATCTTTTAATAAAGTTACAAAAATGATGTTTTACAGCGACTATTTATTACAATATTTCTAAACGTTACTTTTCTTCTTATTTTAAATGGATATGTTCACAGAATTACTTCATTATAATTAATGTAATAAAACTAATGCCTCATATTTTCAAACTTAATAGCATTCGCTCATTCGCTTGCTACAGTTAGGACGCGCAGTCTCAAAGAATTCATTGTTATACAGGAGTAATTCTCTCTCTCTCTCTCTCTCTCTCTCTCTCTCTCTCTCTCTCTCTCTCTCTCTCTCTCTCTCTCTCTCTCTCTCTCTCTCTCTCTCTCTATTAAAGAACACACATAGATTTAGATGCTATCAAAGATATGAAGAGATTAAGTGAACTTTATTGATGATGACTTGTCAAGCTCTATCTTAATTCTTGCTAGTAGTTTCTTGCTGGTCTTACAATTCACAGGCAACATTGACCCTGCTATTTTGCAAACCAATGAACGTATTATGACACTCCAGCAGAAAAGGCAAGACTAAAATTAACGGCGTGTTTCTGCCAATGAAACAGAGATTGCCATCACAACCTCAAGATGGACGAAGCCTCAGTCACAGAAGAGGAGGACAGAAGCTGCCAAGAAAAAGAGGCTTCCCTTGAAACCTTCCATTGTTCATCTCTCTGATCCTGGGAGGTGATTGAGGGGATGCTGAAAGCATTTGTGCTCAAGACATTCTCCATTCTCCATTAGGTGCAGATTTGTGTTGTATTAGAAGTATGTACAATATTACTTTTTTTTTTTTATTCTCTCGTACCCAAAAGAAAAATTCTCTGGCAATCTATTCATTTCTCTTTTTATTTGTGATATATATTACCTTATCAGAATCAGAACTGAACGTTTGTGACATACTGGAAAAGCACACCCATGACATCAAAGTGCGCGGAAATGAAACAGAAATGGACGCTGCAAAAGCTGAATATTCATTAAACTTTCGTTGTACTGACAAAGAGAGCGGAACAAATGCACGAAAGATAACGTTTTCAAATATATAATAGAATGTTTGAGCCGGCATGCATCAATAGTGCTATGATAGGAATTAAAATAAAAATTTTAGAGTCATTGCAGTTAATCTCATGAAAATACAAATGAACTGTATTACCGCTATTTTAAAAAGGGGTTAAAAACATGGGTAAAAAAAAAACAGTATACATCGGTATATCGGAGTGCCATACTTGCCGTTCAATTCATAAAAATACTTAACGAAGCCGTATGAAAAATCGTCATCTGTTCACTCTCTTTATAAGAGTCTACTGTCCTTCAAAATAAATTCAGCCACCATTATCTGTTTAATGAAGAGATTAGCGAATCAGAACGAAAGAGGAGAACAGACACACCACGGAATTCTGAATTCTGTGAGAAAAGAGAATTTTAATCATAGACTAAAAGCATTAGGGTAAGGAGTACATCCTGGTGGGGGTTGGCGGGTAGGGTTTGGTTTGATTTACATCATTTCTGAGGATATGAAAATCCTATATATTATAACTCGAGAGGAAACAAATTAAAAAGGGAAAAAACTCCTGTGGCGGACGGCTGGTGGAACCGATAGCGTCAAAGACAGACTGAAGGGATTCAGAATGTGACCCAGAAGGATTCTGGCTTCAGAGAAACACACGAGTAAGGCAGATCTCAGGGAATTATTCCATCACCAAAAGACTAAACAGTCTAAATTTCGGAGTAGAAGGATGTATAGAGCAAAATAAAATTAGCGGGGTAGGTCAAATAAAAATCTGATGACTTGGCAACTAGAGAACTCTAACACGCTCTCTCTCTCTCTCTCTCTCTCTCTCTCTCTCTCTCTCTCTCTCTCTCTCTCTCTCTCTCTCTCTCTCTCTCTCTCTCTCTCTTGTAATATTCATTATTTTCCCATGTGTGCGCTTACATGCATGGTAACCATAGAACTCACTGTGCATCTCTCTCTCTCTCTGTAATATTCATCATTTTCCCATATGTGCGGTTATATGAATGATAGCCATAGCACTCACTGTACATCTCTCTCTCTCTCTCTCTCTCTCTCTCTCTCTCTCTCTCTCTCTCTCTCTCTCTCAGTGGAATGGTGGACAAATTAGTAAGAAATGCAAAGATAAATGAGGATAAGAGGGTTGCATCCAATTAAGAAAAGTCCCTTAGAGGAAACCTAGTGAATTCAGACTTGGAAAATCAGAGTTATGGAATAAGTTTTTTACCAGTGTTTTCACAATTGAAGGCACTGCCTCAGTCCCAGAACAGCAATTCAATATGAAGGTGCAGAACCGCTTGACAACATAATATTTACAAAAGATGACATTAATAACAAAATAGAAGAAATTAAAAAGTTCAAATTTCCTGGCACGGACGGGATTAATCCAAGAGATATAAAAGAGTTAAAAGAGGAGATAGTTCCTCACCTATACAAACTCTACAGGAAATCTTCAGCATAACGAAAGGTACCTAAAGGATGGACACTAAGTAACGTACCCCAAGTCTACGAAAAAAGTCCAAGAGAAGAGCCAGGAAATTATACACCAGTCTGTCTAACGTCTGTCCCTTGAAAGATTTTCGAATCCGTTATTGCAGGTCAAATTGTGATCACACTGATAGAAACAACTTGTTGTTTAATAGTCAACACGGCTTCAGACAAAACAGATCTTGCCTATGAAACTTCGGATTTTTTCATAACATGCTTGGTATTTACGACAGTAGTAGAGCAATGCATGTACTCTACTTAGATTTCCAAAAGGCCTTTGACAAAGTTCCACACAAGAAACTAATGACAAAAATTAGAGCTTTAAGAATTGTAGGAGAAATAGCAGACTTGATCGAAGACTGGCTAACTAATAGAAAACAGAGAGTCGTAATAAACGGTGAAGAATCAGAATGGGCAGATGTGACAGCCGGAGTTCCTCAGGGTTCTGTCCTTGGCCCAATCTTGATTTTGAATTAAACGTAACATTAATGTAGGCTTAATTAGCAGGATGGCCAAATTTGTAGATGACACCAAACTAGATGTAAATGCAGCCGACACAAATACAGTTGAAAGTTTAAGAAATGATCTAAGGAAAATAGGAGAGTGGTCAAAAGATGGCAAATGCCTTTAACTTGATAAGTGTGAAGTGTTACAAATATGGACACATAACTCTCACTCCAACTACATGCTGCTTGGGAACGACATAAATAGAGTGGAACAAGAAGAGGACCTTAGAGTCATTATTCTTAAGGACTTAAACTCCACAAAACGGCGAATAAAAGCTGAAAAAAGGCACAGAAACTAGTGGGATATACAAAGAGGCAATTCAAATACAGAAACGAGGAAACAGTGTGGTGGCAGCTCTACACATCAATAGTTAGACCTCATCTTGAATATGCAGTACAGTTTAGGTCACCAATACTAAGAGAGGGCATAAACAGATTAGGAGTACAAGCAAGATCCACAAAGTTAATTCCATCCATCAGGTAAATAGGTTACCAAAGACGACTACAAAGCCTGAACATGTATGGCTTAGAAACACGACGACTAATAGAAACATTCAAAATACTGAAAGGCATAACAAAAGTAGACAGTAACCTATTCACGTTAAATGAAAAACACACAAGAAATAATGGATCTAAACTTCTTTCCATACAACATCTGTGACACATGGAATAAACTGCCATCAGAAGTTGTAAACTGCAACAGTGTGGAAGACTGTAAGAGACAGCTAGACAAAATCTCTCTCTCTCTCTCTCTCTCTCTCTCTCTCTCTCTCTCTCTCTCTCTCAATGTAATACTTTATGCAGACTTCCCCTATTGCTCAGGCATAGCAATGATGCAAAATACTACAAGAAACAGAAAAGTAAAGAGTAAAAGGAAAGAGGCACCAGAGAAGTCCAGAGGTACAAGATTTTGGAAAAGAAGAAATCTCAAAGGTTTTT
>NC_087202.1:144887433-144892433 GCF_015104395.2 Macrobrachium nipponense | reverse complement strand
TTCTCCATTTATTCCTGCAAAATTCGGGAGTAAATCCGCGCATCGTCCAGTACTTCCGGGACTTCCAGATTAAAATTATTCAATCGTGAATTTCTAATGGTCCTTTTCACCAGATACGACATATGTAATTGTAATAGCCACAATGCCCCTTTCATTTCACGAATTCCTCCCGCTTTTTCGGATACGCTTGCCGCTACGTAGCCTTAATATCCAAGTGCAAGGAGTATGAAGAAATTATGATGACCAGTAGCGGGAAGCAAACCTAGGTTACCATAATCCGGACGCGGTCACGTTGTAAAAAAAAAAAAAGAAAAAAGCGTAAACTTAATTTTCTAATTTTCGCATAACACGCCACCAGACGAGAAACAAAAGAACGAAAAATAATATACTTTTGGGGAGGTCATAATTACTTCTCAGAACAGTGGTTCTCCAGAGCTCCATTTGGTCTTATTGGAAAAAATATTTAAAGTCCGGGGATAATCTCTCTTTCTGTTTTATCAAACGTCTATGTTAAGGATCACCTGAAATCTTCCTGAATTTCCATCCGGAATTGTGACCCACAGAGTTCATTTTACACCATTTTCCTTTCACAAACTCTACAGTTTATAAAAAAAAGACATTTCCATTTAATTGAATGACCTCGGAAAGATGTTCTATCAGTTTTACTCTGAATGAGATGCAATACGAGTTATTTCATATTTCATCATAACAGAGTACCCCCGCCCCCCCACCCTCTCTCCTCTCTCTCTCTCTCTCTCTCTCTCTCTCTCTCTCTCTCTCTCTATGTAGAATTTTACAGCAGAACATGCTAAAAGAACAAGAATATAAACGTCTGAATAGGATGTCATTTCCAATTACCTTAATCGTCATTGCAAGAAAGTTGTATCAAAGTTAGGAACGGATATGTAATTGACAGATGGGGAAAGTTAATCTTTTGATAAACGTTTTAAGGTATTAGAGTAACAGAATACTAGAGTTGGTGTTTATTATTATATGTTTACTAAATTACTCTCCCCCTTTCAAAACAATTAACAGTTTTTAAATAATTACTTTGCGCATTACCCTCTTTCGATTGCTTTGAGGCAAAAAGGTTTGGTGAATTCCTTCCATAAATATGTTGAATAGTCCAAGTTATGAAATTCCTGTTCTCGGGATCTTTCCTAATAAATAACTTAATATAAACTTCCAACAGAAGTTATAGAATGAGAGCAGGCTAAATTTTACTAGCAATGATCTCTTCCGAAAACTCTTAATCAGCAAAAACTGAAAAAAAGGGTATGTCCTTTGCTGTTTCTACTTGTTACCTCATGAGCTCAATATTAACTCTTAATCCAACGGTGATCCTGGATGATAAATGTTACTGGAACTGTCTAGCTGATTTAAGAATGGAAAAAAAGTCAACGCGTTTAAACTAAACGGAATTTCGTAGGTGAGGCAAGCAGTTAGTTATGTCTAAAGTAAAGGTGTCTAAATTACTATTAGGAATTTATATAATTGTTTGGTAACTGAAGAGCCCCCGAGTGTGGGTATGTTGGTCACACTACCACATCTGTGCCAAGGCATCTGCAGTTAAGAGGAAACCAAAGGTGACTTCCATAAATAAAAAGAATACTACTTGACCAGACATTACCCTCCTGCTAATAATACGCAGAGAGAGAGAGAGAGGAAAGAGAGAGAGATGAGAGAGGAGAGAAGAGAGAGATAGAGAGAGAGAGAAGAGAGAGAGAGAGAGAGGGAGAGAGAGAGAGAGAGAGAGAATCTTACATTAAACCATGCATACTGAAAATCAATCATGCAAGTGCACTACCTTAATGTTTTAATGGCACAATAAAATTCCAGCTCCCGGAAAACTTGTATCAAATGATCTTTGATGAAAACGAGAGAATAGAGTCTTCATTGAAGTTTGTTTTATAGTTGCATTAAATGAACCTCAAAGGCTTCCAGTATAAAAGGTTTATTGCACCATTAACTTTTGGAGTGAGGGAGAGACACACACACAAAAGCAACAAATGTCTCTAGATACTTAATACTGAAAAGCTGAAGATTGTCTATGTCCTAAACTGTAATTGGATGTTATTTATTGTTATACTGGTACGTATGAGATATACATACATGTATGTGAATTGGAATTATATGTGTGTATATATATATATATATATATATATATATATATATATATATATATATATATATATATATATAATCACAAGAAAACAGCAATCGTTCGAGATATATTCTCAAAGAAGCAAGGGAGACGTCTTCTGGTAACTTAAAAGGCTTTATTAAGCGACGTTTCTGGGTCCAGCCCAATCATCATGGTTGTAAAAAGGATTCATACACATTAAACATAATGAAAAAACTCATCCTATTAATCAACATACATTTAAAACTCAAAAAAACTTACTACAATGCTAAGAGATGAGCTTGTTTTACTTCTCATCCCAACCAACAGTACAGACAAGTGAATATTGGCTGTTATTATTATTATTATTATTATTATTTTATTATTATTATTATTATTTATTATTATTATGCCTATGGATGAAGCTTATATGGGATGAAAGCGTTGGTGATGACAATTATTTTACCATACTGTTGTCAAATTTAATTGTGTGTCAAGTTTGACCCATTAGTAAAGGACAATAATAATTAGTTCTGCCTCTAGAGAGTAAAAGAGGACTGTAAATTTATAATGGAAAGAAAGACACATATTAGTTGTGAAGTAAAAACGGTCATTAGCACCAGGGCAAAGATCAGCAATATCAAGAGGTGAATTTATTTAGTTTATAAAATAAAACCTAAAACGCCATTTTAACCCCACCTAAGACAAGGAAACTGATTAGATTCTCGTGCCTTATAACAAAGGAAAAGGTGTTGTGGGTCACAGACTTCTTCTCCATCGCACATTTTATGAAGAAATGAGACCCAGAGCTTCAAGATGAAACAGACACACACAATCAAACACCCCCCCCCCCCCTCCCCCCCCCCATCTCTCATATCTCTCTCTCTCTCTCTCTCTCTCCTCTCTCTCTCTCTCTCTCTCTCTCTCACCAGCGGACGCACACACGTACCTCGGTCCTTAGGTTGGGTCAACAAGAATATCATCCCTTCCAAGAGGAAAAGAAATCGAATGACTGACCTCTTCCTACTGAAGAAAGATGACAGGCATTCGCTCTGTTCATTTAGGCAAGAGTTTTCTGAAGTCATTCGTCCCTAGAATTGACATCACAGATTATAAGAAGACAATTATGACGTGCTGTATGGCACCCCTCCCCCTTCCCCAGATCATGCCACTTGAAACAGACCATTAAAATCTTTTAACCGGAGTTCTTATCGTGCTAGGGAGTCTTCTCCGGTCTTCTATCTCCTCTCTCCGCAGTATTTGAAAGCTACAGATAAAGTCGTCGAAATGTGTGTGTGTGTGTGTGTGTCTGTGTGTGTGTAAAAAAAAATAGAATGTAAGAAGAAGTCTACAATCAAGTTGAAAAAATGACCAATTAATCAAACAAATGGAGGAATGAAAGAATTTTACATGTGAGGATATATCGCTCTACATATAAAAATGGCTTAATATTATTATGAAAAGCGGTTGCTTTTGTTTTATTTGTGGATTATACATTTTTTTTTTAATCACAGGCAATGAAGAAATAAGTTTTAAAGCAGATTCTATAAAGGTAATGTAAATCCTATCTGTTTCCAAGAACGTTGGTATAAATTACCTTCAAAATCTGGTGTTTTGAGAAGGCAAAAACTACCATGAAAGAATAAGAGCAACTTGAACTTCGTCCTCGCAAAGATTTTCCTTTGACTCGACCCAAATCAGAGGCGGCGACAACTTCGTCTTCCTCCGTCAGGTTCAGAAGAGAGAGAGAGAGAGAGAGAGAGAGTGAGCTTTGTGATAAAAGAGGGATTACGGTAATCCTTCTCTCTATCTCACTCTCCGTCTCATCGGAATAAAAGAAACTGGAGATGGATGAAGACTGATCTGTTTTCTTTTCGTCTGTTGGGAAATGAGATCCTAATGAAGGGCTTCTCTTCCTCCCAGGAGAGTGGGGTCAGGGACCTACATGACGCTTGTTTGAGGCTTCCTCTCCGCCACAGCCAAAATAAAAGTCATACGCAGCCGAGTGAAAGGGTGTCCGGTAATTTAATTGCAGTAATTTCGTTGTGGTAATTTCGTTGCAGCAATTTCATCGCTTAACAAATACATATTAGAGAATTTCCGTGCAAAGTCATTATATTGCAATGCATTACATCTCACGGTAATTTCAGAGCAATAGTTCAATAGCTCTAAACAACCTGCTTTTTGCCCATCGCAAGGTAATTTCAGAGCAATAGTTCACTAGGCCGATAGTTTATTATTTCTAAACAATCTGCTTTTTGCTCAAGCCACGTCTACTACTTTTCCTATATAAGAAAGTGTTACTTAAAGTTTTATTCAGTTTTAGTTTTAGACCTCAAAATGGCTCTTCAATACGTCTTAAGCTCAAGAAGTAAAAAAAAGTTCAATGGTAATGGTTGTAGATTTGTGTGAGAGAGAACAACTGGTGAAAATACCATTTGGAAATGTGATCAGGTTTATATAACCAAGTGCCGGGCTAGAGTTCATACAAATCAAAAATCTATTACAAAACGAGTTGGAGGACACAATCATGCAGGCAATGATGCTCGTGTTAAAGCTACTAAAGTTATAAATGCCGCAAAAGAAAAAGCCATTTCGACGCAGGAAACTACTCATTGCATCGCAACCCAGGCAAACATTGGAGTATCACAAGTTGCTGCTGGTCAGGTACCAACCCCTCAGCATTGAAAAAGGAATATTCGAAATGCTAGAAGTGTAGCAGCATAAGTCCCTGCGAAACCTGCCTCTTTATTCCAGTATACCTTCAGACTACACGGTGGACACACGCAAATCAACCTTTCTTTTTGACAGCAATGATGGACTAGACCGAATTATTATATTTTCAACTCAAAGAAATTTACAGGTATTAGCCAGTGCA